>NW_008825167.1:4580506-4582256 GCF_000699105.1 Pygoscelis adeliae
TGAGGGAGCTGGGGTTGTTTAGCCTGGAGAAAAGGAGGCTGAGGGGGAACCTTCTTGCTCTCTACAACTCCCTGAAAGGAGGTTGTAGCGAGGTCGGTGTCGGTTTCTTCTCCCAAGTAACAAGTGATAGGACAAGGGGAAATGGCCTCAAGTTGCGCCAGGGGAGGTTTAGATAGGATATTAGGAAAAATTTCTTTACTGAAAGAGTAGTTAAACATTGGAACAGGCTGCCCAGGGAACTGGTTGAGTCCCCATTCCTGGAGGTATTTAAAAGATGTGTAGACGTGGTGCTTAGGGACATGGTTTAGTGGTGGACTTGGCAGTGCTAGGTTAACAGTTGAACTCGATGATCTTAAAGGTCTTTTCCAACCTAAGTGATCCTATGACTCTGATTTATTTTCATAAAATATCTATGGTGAAGGAGGGGTATTTTCCAACCTGCAAAATAAGGAAACTAAGGCACAAGAAGGTTAAGATCAAAGGTATTAAATGACTTCAAATAGCCAATATGAGATTCCTAGACCTGATTTCTCAAAGGATGTGATATTGAGCAGTGATTCATATATTCAAATATTCAAGACCTGTGTTAAAGTACATTGTACTATTCCGATGGTATGGTCAGTCAGCTAATAAGTAGCTCTAATAGCTCGCTGATGCTGAAGAAGTTAATCTTCATTCCTCTCCCTTCCACTCTTCCAGACAAGAGATTCCACTCTTCACTTGTACAGCTTGGTATTTGACTATTCAGCAAATCAATATATCCTAAAGAACAAAAATAAAACTAAGATAACCACAAAAAATTATTAGCTTCTGCTGACTGAGTGAGCTAAACTAGTTTGTCAAGCAGTCTGGCAAGCAGAAGATTTGATGCAAAGGAAGAAAAGTGATACAGCTACAGGACAGGGAACGGGATTTCCCTTCTTGGAGGCAATCATCCGTTGGATCAGGTCACACATCGCACCCAGCTGAGTGACTGGCTTCTTTGCAAATTGGATTGCAATGGCTCAAGTACAGACTGCCAAAACTGGCAACTATCCCAGGAAAGACTAGGAGTCACAAATCTTTCCAGCATTGCATCAGGTAATGAGTTGGATTTTTCTTTCTTTTCCCCATGAAACAGATTTTCTGGTTTTAATTCTAATACTCACCATCACTGCATTCCTAGGGAACACATCTATCCACAGGAAGAACCTACTTCTTGGAAAACTGTACACATTCCAGTTTTTGCAATACAAGGTAAAAGAGCTCATAAGCAATAACTTCTTTTACCATAGTTTTGCAATGACCCTTCTACACATCTGACTGCTGGGCTTCCATAGATAGGCTGCACAGAAATCAAACACAAACAAGAAATTACACCTCCCGTGCACTGAATAAGGCAGAAATCCTGTTAACAACAGAATATGTAGATAAAAAATAAAAGATGTCATCATAGTGAACAGCAGATCCAATTTATTTTATCAGAATTCTAATATTTACCAAGTCCTGAGGGTTTTACTTTGGAAACTTTGTAACTTATTTTAATACGTTCTATGCATTCGCCAAGCCCCCCAGCACCTTTTTTTAAAATGAAAGAATAAAAATTCTGTCACATGGAATATTACTGATAGTCAAAAGTTTCGTATTTGCCATAGTAGCTATGCCACATGGACAGTGACAACTTCAGACTGAGACAAAACAAACATATAAATTGTCTCTGGGCAACAAGACCAGGCCTTAGGGCTTCACTCCATAAATACCCCCAGCTATG
>NW_008825167.1:4582380-4599871 GCF_000699105.1 Pygoscelis adeliae
AATACTGAAATGCTGGGGTTTTTTTTCCATTTAAAACCAACAATAACAAAAAAAAACCCCAAAACCCCACCTTTTAAGCACAGTTTACTTTACTTATACAGCCAAAAGGAATTAAGACTTCAATGGAGGATAAGGGAGGAATGAAAATCAAATTGTATTTTTTACATATGAAACATCAGAACAGTATGTCACTAGTCCTGCCACTGTATATTTCTTTTCCCTGATCTCGATTCAACATGTGCCCTTCTCATTGGGAATGGTTAAGTCACTGAAAGATTCAATATTCCAAACATTATAGTTATTTTCAACTCCTTTGTTCTTCTTTTGACAGCAACGTTATTTTAATGGACCACAGGTTCATAGCCAGAACCTCTTTACTGACTTTTTGAGGTTTGTATTTGCATGTAGTGCTCTTTCAGGTTTTGATCAGAATACTTGTGCTTGGGGCAAATTCCAATAAACCAGATACAATTCCAAAAGCAATCATCCCAAATTTCTGAGAAGCATTGGAAAGTCTGAACAACACTCCTCCTTTTTCAGTCACTCCTCAGCTGGCGATACACTTCATTCTCCTTACCCCCTTCTGAGATGGAGAAATACTTTCTCCATGGAATTCTTGAAACTATTCTTGAGATATTTCTAATTCCACATGCATTTTTATTTTAATGTCAATTTTTAAGTTCCTTTTAAAATTATTTTTCCTTTTATTTTTTTATTTGCAGCATCCTACACTAGTATAAAATTAACAGTTGACTAATATGTTTATGATGGATTCGTTAGTCACAAACTGCTTGTTCCAACAATATTATAGGTGACATTAACGACCAAGTTGCAAAATTTCTTTTTAAATCAAATTAAGGCTTTGTCATTTACTTGTTTTTTAACAGCAAAATCCCTGACTGAGCTATATTACAAACAAAAGATGTTTGTTTTAAATACTGGAAAGAATTCTAGTCTGCCGTTTCCATCCCTTTGTTCAACCTTTGGTATGGTAAATCAGATCAACTCCTATGCTGATGTCTGGCAATCAATAAACAGTATCCAAGTCTGTACAGTTTTTTGGCAGTTTATTGTTACTTTACTGGCTGTAATTAAAATAACAAGCAATCAAATAGTAATCTAAGTATTGTAAATACTGAAACACACAACTTGTTAGCCAGCTTTTTACAGACCTAAACATCCAAATGTTTTTCATATACTTTAGGTACTTCCAGAAAGCAACAAGCGTATCAAAGTTTCACAAGTTGGTTTATTCTACTTTTCACCCCTAGTCGTGCTGAGTTGACTTGAACCATCCCTCTTACTAGTCATCAATGAAAGACCAATTCTCATTCTTCAGAGCTCCTACAATTCTATTTCCCCGAAGACTAAAAAAGCATGAAAATGCTTGACAGACATTTTAGAATACTTGAATTTTATTTTCTAAATTCCTTCTTAGCAAAAAATGTATAACCCTCATATAAAAGTGTCACCATTCTAAACATTTCAGAGTAAGAGAAAAGTTCAAAACAACTGACAGCATTCTCTTAGATTCCTCCTCTCCCCTCCTCTTTAAAAACAACTAATTCACAAGCCTTCTTAGTGTCAAATATTTGTGTACTCCAAATGCTTAAACTAGAAAAAGTTCTGGTATACTATTTAAAGTAATCTTCATTTATTCAAAAAATGATATTTCTTAAAATATATGTTCAAACTTGAATTTAAAGCACTTGAGAATTAGACAAATTTTAATCACAGAAAGGAAAAGTTAAAAAATGTTTCTGAGACTCAGCATACTTGGTCCTGCAATTTCCCTGTAGCAATGTACGCACTGAGAATGAAAAACAAGGAATGTAAATTTATGAGTAATTCTAGTAATACAATGAGATACTCATTATTTTAAATTACAACATGCAAGAACATTTACAAAACAGTCTGCATATTCTCTGTTCCAGCTTCTCCAGAATAGGAGTGAAACAATATAAGCTGTAATTTAAGATTTAGTTACCACATATATACATTCTTGGTTCGTTTTTAATATACGAAAGAGGTTCAGCTGCAACATAAAAAGTAACAAAAAAGACAAAGTGAACAACAAAGTAATACCACCTACATATTTTTTGTTACAGGTTTTTTATATAAATTCTTTCTACAGGGGAGATTTTCAGAAATCATTCTGATAGCCTAACATGATTTATTAGGGATCAAACTACTTCAAAAATAGCACAAGAATTTCTGCATATCATTTCTTTGTGTATTATGTACCTATTTTGTTTTCTAGTTAATGTTAATGAACATCATAAATTTACTACTACAACACAGAGCCATTGTCTGGAACAAGCCAGAAAGGAATGCAAAATATAGAGTAGTGGACTTAATGGGAACTCAATTTTCAAGCAATAGTACCACTTAGATCGATCTAGAGAATAGTCTGTAATAACGAGAGATCAACAGGACACACTAGCCCTCAACAGAATACAAGATATAAAGCCCAGATCCATTTCTGAACTTGAACAGACTGCTAAGAAAACCTGCACGATTCTAGGGGAAGATACCAGATATTCTACTGATTTATCTTTAAAATTTCTTGGGTAAGTGGTTCCACCTGTTTGGATATCTAGAAACATGCTTTCTGCTATGGAAATTTCAAAGTAAGAGGGGAGGAAAAAAAGATCTTAGAAGCTTTAGTAGCTTCTGTGAGCATAAATCAATTTTAATTTAGGAACAACCAAACGAATCCCAGTCCCTGCCATGCTAACATAGCACATTCCACATAGTCTTGCTTTCGGTTTCAGAACCACATGAAGTACTGCCATGTTTCCATGGGCTATTTTGGCAACAGAAAGCAGACAGTTCTTCAAATCATCCAAAAGGAAGTTTTCAAGAATTTGACCCTGAGAAAGAGGCAGACAAAAAGAACCAGGTTTGAGAGTACAAAAAAAAATTTCATTCCTATGGTAAAACTTTAGAATTTAGCTGCCAATCAGCCATTGAAAACAGTCTAGGAAATAATCTTATTAAACCTTTGGATCAATGAACAGTTCAAACTGCACAGTCTAAACAGCATTTAAGTATTTCCACATCAAAAGTTTGATTTTTTTTTTAAATAGTGAGTGAATGCATTTCCATCCAGACACTTTTGAAGCCAATCTGCTGTAAAAAAAACAATAGTCTTTTGAGTACAAATTTGCAGTAGATAAAACCTTAAATAAAAAAAATACAGTCATCATTGGGTGCCTGCTTTAATTAAAAGTTCATTTGACCAATTTCATCTGACTATTTCTGCAAGTGGGCCTCTCAAGATCCAACTTAATGAGATCTCACAAAACACTCACTCGGGCCATGAAGAATAAAAGAAAATTACTGTTTCTCCAGCATAACTTTGGGTCATCTGTCCAGACACACCATGAGATAATTAAAAAAAAAAATCCATCAGCCCTAAAATTGTAAACAGAATTGTCCTTACGGATGAACAACAGATAAATCTAGTCATCAAATTTTTGGGCACAGGTTTCAGGTGGAACAGTAAATACACTCATTCTCCTTCAGAGTCTCATTTGGTTTACCATGCATGACTAAGACTATGCTGGGAGGACACTAAGGTTTTCTCTTTAAATCCCACATCTTTGGGGGGATGGAAGGGTAGAAACCCAAAAAAATAAAAAACGAGGGACTCTCAAACACTTCCAGAAGTGCACACCATGAAGGGGTGCAAACAGCGAGAGTGGAACCTACTCCACACACCCGAATTCCCACCCACCCCTCCTGGAGATTCAGCCGTCTAAATCAGTGCATGCAGCCGAACGAGAAGGTATGCAAATGCTGAGCTTTTATTGCATAAGTAGTAATCGCACAATTACGTAACAGTAGGTCAACAGCTTTGGAAATTAAGAAAATTCTTTAAAAACTCCACTTTCAAAGAACACGACTTCATTCATGTGGAAGCAAGAACATAATGAACTCCCAAATGCTTTAGCGATATAGTCATGAATAAACTCATGAGGGCTGAATAAGCATTTACACAAATGCACTTAGAGAGTTCATAAAATAGCAGGCCACACCAGATTAAAAAACCCACAAGATGAAAACGCTCCAGAGCTGTGGCTCGTATCTTTAAAGCCAAATTGCAGAATAGGAAAAGCTGGCACGTTCTGAAGAGAGATTTTTCAAAAGCAACGAAAAACGAAACACAGATCACACCAACTCATTGACTGGCGCTCCTAAACAGCTGCATACTAATGTCCTTGCATACATTAGAAAGTATTAAAGAACCCTTTGAAATGAACAGACAACTTGAGTCTTGGCAAACTAACTGATAGCATACAGTACTTACAGCTTCATTCTGGAAAGTAGTTAAACATGCTAGTTAATGCTGACAGTTAACTGCCCAAGAACACATATGCCAAACAAACAAAAATGTTGAATTGAAGTTATATCCCTTTCATTAAAAACCACAATAAAAAAAAAGCGAGAGGTACTGAAACTTTTCATGGTTGTCCTATTCTATTCTTAGGCTTATAGAAAAAGAAACTGGAAGAGAGAGCTCAAAAGGTCATCTGGCCCACTCCTTTCCCAAGTCCGGATCATCTACACTTCTCTCATTCCTGACAGAAGTTGTCCAAACTGGAGCTTAAGGTCTCAGATAACAGAGACTGTGTAGGATTTCCAGGCAGCTGATCCCAGAGTTTCTGTATCATTATGCTTAAAAAAAACCCTGTTGGTTCAATTTTAATAAAGTTCAACCTGCCTGACTCTCTCTTGCTGTGATCTAAGTTCGTTATTTCTTGTACTCTCCACCATGATGCTACAAAAACTTCTTGCACACCTGAAAGCTGTTATGTCTACCCTTAGTAACCTTCTCTTCAGATTAAACTCTAATTAGTCCTTTTATTCCCCCTTCCAAGTCAGGTTTTCCAAGACCTAGGTCTACATGACAGTTTAATACAATTTAATTTAAAATGTAACAAAATTTAATACAATTTAATACAATTTTATATGTTGCTATTTGCAATGAAATCCAGAGGAAAATGGAGTACAAAAACAAAAAATAAAATCTTGAAAGAATCCTTGAACAACCCCTCGCCAAACAAACATTTTAAAAAGCAGAACGTGAGAGATTAAAGGGTTTCTTTGGTCTCAGTATTTTAGCCAACCTCAACATCATCACAGGTGAAATAATACATCACAATTTTATCAGTAACTTTCACTGACAAAATCATGAGCAAAGTGACAAGCCAGATGCTTTTTCTCATACAACTATCACACCGGCAAGCACCCTCTTACCTTCACTGCACACCTTCCCTTACCCTAAAGTACTCACACTGATGGAAAACAAATAACTATGAACAGTTTGTCGGAAGAGACCAACCACCTACACTGCTTCAGTTCCACAACTCATGTCTGGTTTGGAGCTCACACGTCCCTCTCACTAGCCATATTAGTCTATGTCACTTCACAGAAAGACATTTCTTCAATTACAGATTAATTTCCTCAATTTTGTCTCAACATTAAACATGTTATATTACAAAAACACCTGACCCAAATAAAAGCCAAAAGTAGCTGTTATTTTTTAAGATAATTCTTCCAGAAATCCATCACAGAGAAATAGAAAAAGCTACAAAGTTTCTTCAAAGCAGAAGTGAAAACTTTTTTGTACAGAATTTCCAAACCTTAGGTCACCAAAATTGAACATCTAGTCTCTAAATAATAGGTCTAATTATTGCCTGTTCTACCTGACAAAAGGACTTTATGTCAGCCAGACTTCTAGTAAAAACAACTTGCTTTAACACACCAGTTGATTTTTCACCAATATTCAGGCCTACATTTTTGGACACTAACAGGCAATACTAGAAAACACATCAGAAGGCAAAGCGCACGAGTTATTTCTGGTTGTTTAAAAAAAAATCTAGTAAAGTTAAACTGAGAAGGAATACAAAGGAATCCTAAGGGCATTATCTTAATTTCGTCCTAGTGATTGCTTGGCCACACCATGACTTCCAACACAACACTTCTAGAGCACCGAGATTATCCCCTACTGATTCCAATGGAAATACAAGGAAGAAACAATGTTCAGCTTTAAGAGGAATGAGCCATTATAGTACCGGTGATACGTTTTGATACCAAACAGATGTTAACAATGTTTTATACTGCTTGGCAGTGTTTTACTGTGCTGTAAAGCTGACTAAGACGTAAAACAGAGGTGGCAGTTACTGCCTTACTTTTAGGGTCTACGTCATCCTTGTAGTTCATCAACTAAAATCCAAATCCATTAAAACCATACAAAACTACACAGAAAGCTAGAAACACCATACAAATGTGACTATCAATTTAATCTATAATTTGATCAGCATCAGACATGACAATAGTTTTATATGACAAATTGAATCCAGAACAAAAAACTTCTATGTCATCTTTAAATGACATTTTCTTACTGCCATCTTGAAGTACAGAGATCTATACCTCGTGAAAGCAGCAACCACTTCAGCCAGGAGCTCCAGTGTATCAGAGTCTTGTTTTAACACAAACATATGGAACATCTGAGGGTTCATCTGATTTTTTTCAGTGACCAAAGAACAACCTAAGGATCTCCAGCATCAATTCCTCATGAAAAAAGCATTTTCTCCACAGAAGTGTACATCTGTCTAAAGTGCATACCCACAATCAACGATCTTCCTAAATTTGATCTGGAATTAGAAGTAAATGTAATGGTTGTTTCAATGTTATAAAATCAAGTATGAAACTCATCCTCCAAAACCAGGTAGGGGAGGGAACAAATTCCCTTTCTCCTCCTCCTGTTTCAGAGCTCGCTCAAACACTTAAAGCAAAAAGTTACATTGCTTAAAAACTTAAGTATCATAGCATAATTCTTAACACAACCCACATGGAGGCAATGACCCAATGAAGATGGTGTACATTTGAAACATGGAGAATTTAAAACTGACAGCACCCCTTTTTTGGTTATTCTGCTTTTACATGTGAAGTATATTAAAGAGTTAACAAAGTTGACTAAGTTCAGTCTTCTTTATACACCCTTTCCTGTCCCCTCTCCCCTTCCCCCCCCCGTTAAGAATATTAAAAAAATGTTTGGGTCAACATCAAATTATTTTTTTTAACACCAAATTGTGAGACACCTGTCATAACATCTCATATTAAGCACAACTGTGTCCAAAACACGTTATTACATTATTGATCTTAACACATACATCTCCAAGCAATCTATATCATGAAATCTTTCTTTATAAGCCCGTGTTTAGAAAGCAAAAATAAGCAAATACAAATGATTAGTAGTTTGTTTCAATTCTTCTTGCAATAGTAAATCCCCAGTCAAAAAGAACAGTAAAAGGGAATCATACCTAGTTTGACGAACAGCAACCACAAAAATAAGGTGGTACTTTCACACTCCCTCTGGCTCTATAATCTAAGTAACTATCATATCCTCCCCAGATCAGGGACTTCCAAATCTCAAAGAATCATCACTAACTAGACAAAAGTAATCCAAAGAATGAATAGGGAAGACTTCTCACTGGGGAGGACATGTTGCACCAACACTCGCTATTCAAATTATTTCCAGCCTCAGACAGTGAATTTTCTGCTCTGCTTAAATAGGTATTAGGTCTGAGCAAGCAATCCATCCACATACCACATGGAAGGGAGAAGATGAAGACTGTAAAGTTTAGAGCTCTAGCACCAAAAAGCAGTTGGTGAAAAGATGTCAAATGTTTTCTCTAGAGATGGGGAAGGATCACATAGATCATCAGATGACTACACAAGTTGCTATAGGACACTTTTTGCTCTGAAGGAGCAGAAAGATCCATTGAAACGTTCCTCTCTAAGCCTCTACAGGGTACACAGACATTGACGAGGCTGAACCTTCTTTCTCACCAGTATGACAAAAAGAAAGGTAGGTATTTCAGCCTATCATCATCGTACCTGCATTCTCCCATTTAGTCCATCAGAGCCCATGAAAGACAGCCTCTCACTACCAATCAGCTCAGCGTATCCACTGCACATTTGCTGTACTTGCAAGCAAGCGTCACTATAATTCATCTGCACCGCACATCAGGCTTGCAGACAACTTTCTGTTAATAGTCACAGCTACTTAACTACTGTTTGCGTGAATCCATCTTCTCTTTCCTGTTTCCTACCCTGACAGACTCTTCAGGGATATACTTTTTTTTTTCCCCCAGATTGACATAGTGTCCAGTAGAACAGAAAACTGGTCTATAACTAGGTTTAATAAGGCACTATAACCAGGCTAAATATATATTCTGGATAGAGTAATCTCACACAGGATTTAGCACACATCTCTGAAAACAGAAAACTCTCAAGACCCTTTTTGGATTGTACCAGGATCTCTGAAAACTCAAACAATGGAAGCTTTTGGCCTGCCAATTCAAATTCCAGATTCTTGTTGGATCTGGGTTTTGCAATTGGCGATACAACAAATTCTTTTCCCACACAAGAACTGTAGCAGAAATTCCCCCTGATGCTTACTTAGCATAACCTTCCTAATTACTCAAGAGTCAATGCTGAAGAGGGAAGCCTTCATCATAAAGTCTGCTCTGGGACATGCAGCTGCCAATTGCCATGGCATGTTTGTCTTTGACAATGTAAAATATTTTTGGTTGAATGTAATGTTATTTGTTTTGGTAGCAAGACTAAAGAGGGACAGGATGTTTGTTTATTCTGCTGACAAGCTGCACCCATAAAGCTTAAGGGATATACCACATTTGACAAGCAAATATTGCTGGAAACCACCTACCTTGATACACCACTTATTTATTAAAACCTCATGTATTACTCATTTTGTATATATACCAGTTTCATTACTCATAATGGTTTTATGAAAGAACTATATTCTTCCTTAGAGAATCAGCACACACATAATAAAAGACAATTTTTTTGTTACAGTATAGTGACAGTTAACGTGTCAATATTTTATTTCATTTAAAATTTAAACTGAATTTAGTTTTAATTTAATCTCGAGTTAACTATCCTATCCAGAGGTACGTATCCAGATGCTGAACAACTAACAAAAACAGAATGTTGAATTACAATCTAGTTCCTTATCCTGCTCTTTTTATGAGACCTATTTTTATTGTCAGTCTTGACATCAATGTGAACACCAATTTGAAAAAATACTGCATCAGGCTGCAAACTCTGTAAAACTTTCGCGGCAGTGAAACTAAGTAATGCAACCATTAGTATAAAGAGAAATGGATTATTTTGACAAGTAGCTGGGCATAACACTGTTTCTAAATTAAAATTTTACTGTAATCCCAAGCTGACGAAATACATAACATTTTTGCTATCAAAGTACACCAAGTCTAAGCCAGAACTCCACAAATACCTCTTAAAAAATCATATTAAAATTATCTGATCTTTATAATACCTATTGTTTACATCATGCCTTTCATTTCAAGGCTATAAAGCACAGGCAAAGACTGCTAATAGCAAAAAAACTAATTTAAGATAAAAACACATCACGAGATAGGTTCGTTACTCTAGGCTAACTTCTTAAGATAATAGGACAAATTAATATCTGCACTGCATATTTGTAGCCACTTTGCAGTTAATAGTCTGCTTTGGATGTTTTTATTGTGTATACAATGGTTACTGTTTGCAACGACAGCGACTGTCATTTTTAATTGGCATTGGGTAACAGCCTACTAACATAGAAGACTTTCTATCCTTACAATAAATAACCATTAGCTCAAAAAAAGCCTTCATAGCAACTTTAGGTATACACTGGCTTCCTGGACTTCAACACACACACACTAACTTCTTCCAGAACTACTCAAACTTGATTAGTGCCGACTAAGACCGATTTTATACCAATTATGCATTTAGGAAAGAATGCTGAAACTACAGCGAGCATACTCTTAGAAATTAATGCTCATACCTCTAAAAAAGCCCCTGTGAATCCATTAACGAAGATGGTAAATGGCAACATGTTTTAGTAATTAAAGTTTAAAGCCAAATGATGAAATTAAGACGACACCTTTCAGGATACAAAGTTATCCCAGTCCGAACATTACAGTTAAGACTCTACACAAAATCCCTCACTTTTTATAACACAAGGCTATTAAATGTATCATGAAGGAGAGGTACTCGAACTTTAAGGAAGAGTTGAAAAATTGACACTGGATATTAAACAAGTTACTGTTCCATGTCCAGATAATTTCTTCTCAAACATTAATTTCCAATTATGACATTGTCAGAATTCACAGTAAATAACATTATGGAAATGGCTGTCACTGAGAGAAGTGGCTTCCTGAAAATGACACCAGTTCAACTGTTCACGCTACTCCCAAAACATACAGCAGAAATACATAGCATGGTGCTCTGCACACTTCAACCTTACCTTTCAAGTGTCAGAATATGTCATTGCCTCTTCTCAAAACACTAGAAAAGATTTTGGACTCTACCCCCATTGATATAATCTGAGGACCTCCAGCTGACTATACTCTGATTCATCATTATTATGAAGATGGAAAAATGCCAACAAAATCAAAGCATTGGGATAGAAAACAGCTGACAAAAAGTTGTTTCTTGAGACAGAAGCGAACATAAACACACTGAGGAACTTTCAAGACCATACTCATAATTTTCATTAGAACATGCTGCCCGTACGCTAGGAGAAGGGTCAGTTTAGCATTTTATCCGATATACCTCTATACCCAGAAAACACCCACTTACATCTTCAGGCTTGCTAACAGACTACCCGTTTCTCCCAGGATGGATCTGGACAATCACAATCTATGAAGCACCTCAAGACTAGGCTGCTGTGCCTTTCTTTACCTAATTGAGACATTGCTCCATCTAGAAACACAGCCAAAGGAACAGAAAATCTTACTGGCATTTCTGGGAAACTTGTGACTAGCAGGCAAAGCTATCACCAATGGGTTCTAAATCGGAAAAAAAATTATATATACACACATTTAGAACACGCTACTGCAAGGCAAAACAGTCAACCAACCATAAATGCTGAAAAAAATAATGAACAGCAGTAAAGATGTAGTCAAATACAGAACAAAATAGCTTAAAATCAAATGCAAGCATCCAAAAATTAGAATGACATTAAAGAGTGCTTAAAATATCTGCTATACTTATCTATGTATCTACTAATTTTGCTGTACAATGCTAATTAGAAACTTGAAACTATCTATTCTTAGAACTTGTGCACTCTACCGCTAACTTCTTGTCCTCTATAGGTTTATACTGCTGCCCCCCAGTCACAGCAGGAGCAGGCAGTCTTCTCCGTACAAGTTTTCAGCACTGCCACAGGTTAAGTCCTCTCTTAACTGGGCAGGCAGAGGTGCTCAAGTTAAAAGCAATGTGACCCAGATTTAATTAAGTCTTATGCAAAGTAAGTATCAATAAGGTTCAGAAACCTTGATACACAAACAGGATGCAAGTGTGTTTATTTTGATATAGTCATGTCAGGATCAGAAAAGTTAAATTTTGAATTGCTCATGCAGGGATGAATACATCACCTTGTTTTTGACACCTTCACCAGTATAACAAAATACAGGGCTGAAAGTAATACAGTATATCTTAAACAGATTAAAGGATTTCATCTACTTAACTTTTATAGTGCAATGACTCTACCACAATCTTCACTTTCTTCAACCTGACTTCCCAGGAGGTAAAAATCTGCAAAATCAATTTCCTGTCCCACAGTTATTGAGTAGAATGGGAAATGGCAATTTTTTTCTCAAGAGAATCTTTCCCAGATACTTTGACCCTAAAAGTAAACAGGATCTTTTCTTTAATGTCTGTGCCAGCATTTGGGGAAACACATCAACCCATGCACAACAACGTAAGTGTAACAGATCTCTTTGTGTCTCAGTCTGAACTCCACTAGTCACCTCCTCTCTCAACTCACACTAAAGGATATCATGGACTTTGGTTTTCGTATCTATTTCTACCAGAGGGCCTGAGAAATGATATACTAACTGCATTAGATCAAATTCACATCACTTACACAGAAAAGTCAGAATTACTATGACACTGATATCACTCCCTCACTGCAGAAATGGAGGGTGAAAGAAGAGTGGATGTTCAAGAAAAGATACTATGCTTAGAAGTACTTAGAATAATATATTCTTTCAGTATCAACTTCTATCTCTACTTGTCTGTCACAGTGCAGCATAAACAAAGTACCAAAAAAGAAGAGGGCGTACACATACATTCTACAATTTAAGAGGAGATACAAGAAAATGTCATGCCATACTCTTTCTGGAGGCGTATCAGGAAGCAAAGCAGGGAAATGATGAAAGATCTACAAAAAAGGGCACACAAAAGCTTTCAAACTGTCATTATTTCCTTGCAAAACGCACGGAAGATATTCCAATTTGCACAGGCATTACCAGTTCACACCATTCTCACTGGTTAACTTTCCTCTACAAAACCCAAGCACAGTTATCTGAGAAAGGTGGAGAAATACATTAACAACATAGCATAAGCTATAATGATTTCCACAGAAACCTTACCTAATCTTTGCTGTTCTAAAGGGAAACTGTCATGCCGTTGATGCTCTAAGATTTACCAAGCTACAAATGACACAATTTACTAGACAGAGCATGCACTCAGTTTCTCAAAGCTAAAAGAATCCTTCTCCACACACACACACTTCTTACTGAGAAACATAAACAGAAGCTGTTTAGATACAAAAACTTTTCTTTATCCTATTATTTATGTGCAAAGACATACTCCAGGCACTGTGTAGACAGAAAATACCATTGTATAAACAAATTTTACAAAACAAAACAAATTTTACAAAATAAGCCATATTGACTTGTTCTCCAGATGAAGAAAAATATTCCTGTCAATCGGAAAACTGTTGGAGAAACTTGTTTTTAAGATTCTAAAGTTCTCCTTAGAATAAAATCTTGTTCTTTGAACAACAAAATAAAAGTATATTTTAAAAAGTGTTTGGGGCCGTTTCAACTATATCCAAGAACAGAAAACAGCAAATAGCCATTTTCAGTAACAGAATACTGACTCTGCTATCGATAAAGATACTAATAGATAATTGAAGCAGAGTAGCACATGAAGGAAACTGTGGAAATTTAAGACACAATTTGTACTTCAAACTATAATTTCTTAAATTTTACCACCAAATTTAGTATTTAACTGCTCCTCTCTGGCAACTGATTAAACAGATCAGCCCTTGGCAAGTCACAAATGATAAGCCTTATTGTGAACTGTGATGAATAACCTGTACAGGCTGACAGTCCACTCTAATTCTTTCTAAATTTTGTTTCACACTTTTTCAGCATTAAGCTATCCCATATACCCTGCATTGCACCTGAAACCAATTTACATAGCTTCATATGATGTGCAAATGGAGCAAGAATCATCTCTCAAAGATCTTAGAACACGTCAGACTTCGCATTGCATTGGAGAATTTCCATGACCATGCACAAAAAGAACAAGATAAATACTGTAAACTTTAATCCTGAAAATCCTTATTCACTTCAGTAGACCCAGTGACTTAAGTGAAACTATTCAGCTGTTGGAGATTGAGCACAAACATGGCTGTTTGCACTGGAATTCTCAATCTTGCATTTCTTGTTTTTGCAATCTACAAATATAATTGAGAAGGCCAGAGGTTCTCCGATACTACTGGAAATCGTCTCATTGGGGAAATGGAGAGTTCTTTTTTTCCCAACATCCTAAGATGCTGCTAAAACTACACTTCTGGCTGAATCCCAACAGAACAGCTGAACAAGTCAACAAAGGCCCATCTTCTGTTCGAAATTTTAAAACAGGGATTGATAATCTGTCAATAAGAAGGTACTAACCAGCCAGCTGATATTCAGCTACCTACAAAACTTCTAAATTAGCAACAACGGTCTGGAAATATCTTATCAGCGCTACCCCTGAGCTTTCTTCTGGAAACACTTTATAAATCACTAGTGTTTTAATTCTTCTAATGCTTAATGACTTTTGATGCAAATATTATGTGAGATCCACAATCTACTGGTCACGTGTGCCGCTGTAAGACAAAATATTGCTTGTCTCGAAATTTCATTGATAGATGATGATTGGTAGATATTGAAGTACTTTAAAAAGGAATTACCATTATACCCCTTCCGTAGATGGAAAACGGAAACAGAAAGGTGGATTGACTTGCCCTAATACAATAGCAAAGCAAGGAAAACGCTATTTGCTCCGATTCAACTGTCCTAGCCATTAGGTTGTACAGTGTCCTGTGCCTGAAATACCAAATATATCACTTTAAATATAGTACATCCTAATAAAGAAAGGTGATAAAACAATTTCAAAATACATTGAACAATGAAATGAATTGTCACACATCAATAGCTATATCTGAATTTTGCTCTAGTTTATGGAAGCTTTCTGCTTCAATCTGAAATAGCAATCTTTACATAAATAAAAATTTTCATCTGAAATAATAATCCATTATTAATGCAATAACAACGCACCATTCCATTCAAATGTCAACTCCAACAATAGGGAAAAAAAAATACTGTCCACTAACAGCAGCAAAGGAATTCCTTTTCCTTCTCTTCCTCCCTATTAGGGCAGAATACGAGTGAGTTTTCAACACTTCTCAAGAAATCACAATTTAAATACAAAAATCAATAAATTTTGAGTTGATCGTTTCTATTGTGAAAACAACTTGTAACGAATGTGAATTACGTTGCTGTTGGGTCTATTATTTATCATTTTGCCTGAAGTCCAAAAGCGTACATTCCATTCCCAGGTTTAACCCACACTGTTGCACCCCAGCAGTGAATGCAGTCTGCTAAACAGGTATCTGATAACACACTCTTAGAACACTTGAGAAAGGGAAGTGTGGGATTATGACCCACAAAAAGCTGAAAGTGTTTCCTAGCAAATCCATAAACACCCTAAAAGTTTTAACACTAAGTGTCTAGACTATGCTGAACTACAAGTTCCCCTGTGGACTTCCCATAAGACAAGTGTTTTTCAACCACTGTGTTGGGTGGGGGGACAGGGAGGAGGGGAAACTCAAAAATTTAAAATATTTTATTAAAGATATTTCTAATACATTGCCAAAACCCCAGTACGTTTTAACCTCTATTACTAGAAAGCTGAACATACCCTAAAACCCCAAGATGCATCTGCACTGTAATAGCAAATGTACTTTTCACTATCACGAGGAAATGGTCCTTCTATACTGGAAATTAAACCTGACCTCTCCCCTTTCTGTTTCCTAAGTATTCCAAATAGCTAATCACTGATTAGTATCTCTGGTGGTTCTCTCACAACATACGACTTCTATGTGCAAGCATGACAATCCTTCCCATATCCCTGTGAGCTGATCAGCACAATGTGAAGTTCTTCCATGAAAAGCTCAGGGTAACGCTGAACCCTCTCAACTCAAGGAAATCAGAAATATGGTCAAAGTGTCTCTGGCTGCAGTTCAAACTCCCCCAATATTTACCAGCTAAAACACTAAGCTCTGAATTTATTTTCCACTTCATATGACCGCCATTTTTGAAGTTTAAAAAAAAATCCTAAATACATATCATATGCATGCTTAAAAACAGGAATGCTATGCAATCCAAATAAATCAATATCACTTAATTCTGCAAGAACCTAAAATGAGTTAATTCAGAATATCAGACTTTACCTGATCTTATGCTGCTGTCACTTGGTAATGTAAAAATCTATGCTGGGTTCTGTTTTTGTTTCCTTAGAGTAGGAGGATTATTTTAATATGGAGAGGATTGATTTCATTCCTGTATGCGTGAGCTGCTGTTGATATTCCCAAGCAGAAAGATTCCTTTCTAGAATTATCATCAACATATATTACAAGAGAGTGTTTACTTCCACCCTGCCTCTGTTCCATAAGCCTCCTCAGTGTTAATTCCCAGAGCAAGGCTAACAGGTCTCCTGCTCAAAATTTCTCTTTAGATTTTCTAATCCTTTTCTCCTTAATCTCCATTATACGAAAACAAATCCACATATGTATGCTCTGTGAGAAGCTAAGTAACTTTACCTCTCACCATAGTTACCACATCTGATTTAACCACTGGCTCCGGACATTGAATCATTGTCCTTTAAGATTTAAGATTTTATTTGTGTATGCCTCGATACATTCAACAAGCACAAAATCCTACACACAGATTGATTTTAATATCATTAGTAGACAATTACACGTCAATTTATGCGACTGTGAGATAACATACCATCCGCCTCTGCTATTTCTGTCCTGTGTGTGTTGTTTTCCAAGATCTCAGAAGCTAAAATGTTTAAATGTGTTACTATGACTGTTATTAAAAAGATTTTCTGTCTAATTCAATTCTTTGAATGGTTCCAAAACAATTTTACATTCAGATTTTCATTAGGGTGCTCAACTATTCTATCAGACTTTTTTGTTTCTCATGGTAACCAATTTTATTTGACTTAACAGAAGCTGTTCAAATATTTAAAGGCACTCCGAGATGGCAGGAGTTTATCTAGGAGCATACATGTTGTGTCACAGATATTCCTTTCCTTGCTCTTACTTGCCTTTTTTTTTTTTTCCTTCCTCAAAAACAGTAGCAAACAAATGAGATCTCGACTAGCCACATTGTACCGGGAACGTGCTCACTTCATCTGTTTATGTTAATATTCAAGTTACAATGGGCACATTTCGAAATCACAAGCTCGGTAGTTAAAACAGATGCTTCTTACGTTCCTTCATATGCACTGTATCCCTTTGCCAGTATCGTCAGGCGCAACGCAAGAACTAAAGTATAAACATCTGCAACACCTCTCTGTTTTGTTAACATTCTTTCACACATTTTCTTGCTAACTCCAAAAAGGCTCAACGGTGTAAAAAAACCCAGCGAAATTGGAAACATCTGCGAGATAGCTACGGAAAACGGAATGAAACATGAATAAACAAAAACATGGCGAAAGTGGCCTGGGGTTGTTACACTGTCAGATCATTTTTCCAAGCCCAACATCAAGGCTTTTGTTACAACCAAAGCGGTCATTTGCATGGAGAACCAACAGGGTTTCTTCTTCTTCAGCGGTTCCCCGGTCGTAACACACACTCGCTCTCTCCGATGCACACAGAGGCAAACCTCCCCTCTTGCAAACAAACAACACGGCTAAACGCACACGTACCCGCAACTACGGAACCTACAGATCGCGAACGACCCTCCGCATGCTGAATAGTTTGCTACCAAGACGCAATTTAGGTATAAAAATAACAGACAAACCTTTGGAGCGCTGCCCCAGCCGGAGTTCCTCTCCCTCCGCTCTGCTGTTACTGACAAGATCAGGCTGAGATTAACAAGTCCATGCTACTCTGACAACCTTGCTCCTCTGGCTTTTGCACACACGCCGTGGGCTTTAAATCATATCAAACTTTCAGAAAGTTAAAAATGGAATGAATTAAAGGAATGTAAAGCACAATGGCAGGAAAGCAGCAAACACTGCCTGGACAATTATTGCAGCAGCACGCAGGGCACTGCTCTGTAGTTAAGGCTGTGTCAGCACTTTCTTTCTAACCCCCCCGCCCGCC
>NW_008825167.1:4599956-4624430 GCF_000699105.1 Pygoscelis adeliae
AATGATTCACAGGTAAGCCCCCTCCCCTTTGCATGTTAAAACATCCATTTAGACCATTCAGAAAGTTAGAGGAGTCTGTGCACTCTATCAGTTCAGCGAGTCCCCCATGCCATTTTTTATGCAAATACAACTCTTCTTTTTCAAATGAGATTTCACAAGAATTTGAGCTACACCGTGAATTTTGCCCCCCCCCCTTTTTTATAAAAGCAAGTTAATAAACACTTCGACACCCAAAAACCGGTTTGCGTAAACACGGAATAATTTCTAAATAACTTTCACACGCATACATTGCCTGAAAGGTACCAGATTAGTAACCGAGATATTAAATTGTCTGCTCACACAGCTGATTCAGCACAGACAATGGCCTCTACTGAGGTCTCAACTCTAATCCATTATGGCAACTCTGTAACCTCAATTGCTGAGTGCATCTACATTTTCCCCTGATAAGGAAATTGTCCTCATAATCATGCTAAAATAAGGAAACAAAGCGTTTGATCTGCAATTACTACTTTACAACGATGCTCTAAACTGTGGCACATCAGGGCAATCTCTCCTGCTGTTGTTAATCGCTGGGTTTTGTTGGTGGGGGCTTTTTTTTGTTTGTTCGTTGGGTTTTAACACTCTTGGTAATTTCCTCTCAGATACAGAAATAAAAACACCGACTTCTCCAGCCTATTTACATAAGCCAGATACACTAATACACTCTTCAGTTATAAGCTTAAAATTACAATACCAAAAAAGAACTATACAGTCATATTATTACTTTCTTTTAAAGTAAAAATATGCACTTAATGCAAAAATTGTGCAACAGCCTAAGTCTGCTGGGCAAGAAAACCAAAGTGTAAGTTTTGCCCCTTTTGACCAATATGGAATAGCCAAGACAACAGGCAGCTCATTTGATCCTTACAAAACTCAGTATATCAACACTTGTTCATCAAAAGCTGTGTCTCTGCTCTCTATGAATTTCTGACTCCGCAGTAGTGTTGCATATGTATTATACAAAAACATGTAGCATCCATTAAAAATGCTCAGTTGCTGTGAATAACGCAGTGAAGCAACGATTTCCCCAGTAGGAATTCTCTCAAAATACTCCAAGAGCTTACCATTTTCCAAATCCTCATTATCTTCTAAAAGTCATGACTCTTACTGAATATCTATCTCAAGGTATCTGAGATTAGTACAGGTCATCTCACATTTCTGTCCTACAAAGACAGCTGCCTGGCATATTTTGAAGACAAGCTGCTTTGACATTAACACCTGATTCTGTACAATGCTGTGCACAGTAGTTGTTAAGAAATACCAAAATTTCTCCCATTGTTCAGAAGAAAAAATTAACATAGATTAAAAGTCAGGTCCTAGATATTTCATAAACATCATAATTCACCAGAACAATACAGTGAAGGCTTCTACTTCTCCATTATAAGATGGACAGTACGATCACCACCATTCTGCTCAGGGGAGGAAAGCTCTTCTGGCCAGTGGGGCAACCTGTGCTGATCCCACACAGGACTTTACATCACTGGCTTATGCCAGTCTCATCTGCTAAAATGAGAAGTGATGGTGACACACGTTCACTTCTGCCACCCTGGCACAGAGGTTATAATGTCCACAAAGAGGAAAAAGAAGCAAGTGCAGTAAAGTCTCAATCCACAGCAGTTTTCTTGGGCGTGTGGAAGCAGAGCACTAAGGTTTCTGCTTTGCTCCACCAACTAACGTAGAGTATTTATGTTTTTGAAAGACACATAATTTGCATGCAATGCTTAATGGTAGACAGATGTTTTCTCTCTCATCATTAATTTGAAGCAAAGCGGAAGACTATTGGAAATATTTTTAAGATACCGTCAAATGAGTAAGGTTCTCCTAAAGGTTCGGAGTATTCTGTACGTACTGCTTAATTTTAACTAATTGCTAATTCACATTAATAAGACACCAAATGAGGACAAACATTAATAGATTATGATTCAACTGGACAAGGCTAAGAAATACAAAATGGAAGCTGATTTTCATTCTTCCTTTTACACCACTAGGGGACAAGGAAAAATAAACAAGATACAGTACGCAGACCTTATTAGTAGATCCAAATTTGTATTTCCTATTTAAGAATAAAGCAGCAGAATTTATAAGAACTGTAAAAGCAAAGTTGTATTGGTAATTAAACTAAATTTAATTAAATTAAGCCTCGGCTTTATAACTTTATATGGTAGGTTAAGCAGAAGACATTTATTAACCTAATATTAAAGAACAAAGTACAAGCTCTGTATATGAATAACCATACCCAGGAATAATAATAACCATA
This sequence comes from Pygoscelis adeliae, assembly GCF_000699105.1. Classification (NCBI taxonomy): domain Eukaryota; kingdom Metazoa; phylum Chordata; class Aves; order Sphenisciformes; family Spheniscidae; genus Pygoscelis; species Pygoscelis adeliae. The sequence continues at coordinate 4,602,253 of NW_008825167.1, forward strand.
AACATTTTGTCAAATTCAGCAAGAAACTACAGATTTTAACAAGTTCAAAAGATCATTAGCTTAGTTCTTATCTCCACATTTATCATGCCAACATTTATATTATTAATCAACAGCTGCAACCTAAAGTTGAAAACATGCCAGAAATATGCATAGGTTGTATCAATATTTGCACATGGAGACTAGAACATAAACTAGTTGACACTCAACACTTAAAGCTTCCTCTCTGAAGTTGCAATATTTAAAGGTTAAAGATTAGACATGCTCCCTCTTGTGTTAAACCAAGAATACAGGGAATACATGCTGTTTTCTCTGACATGATGGTTGCTTGGCCATCTGTTCCAGTAAGCAAACCCTTTAACTTTGGCTACTAATGTCTGACAAACCTTCACCAATAATTCTCCAGTTTAAAGACAGATATAGTCTGAGCACGTAACCTGCATCCATAGAATATGTGTGTTATATTAAATCAGCTACTGTATTATCAGAAAGCAACATTAAGGGATTACATACAAAAAATCTGTTGCAAGTAAGTTTTTTTTGACAAATACACATATGACTTGGTAAATTACATGGAAAGTCACACTTCTTCAGTCCCGCTAAGCGTCACAGGCCTGAGCAGTTAAAGTATGCCAAGTTCAAGCTGTTCAGTAACATCAATGATATGGAATATTGAACAGCAAGTTTCCATCTAAATATTAGCTTAGAGAATATTTAAGACAGACAGGAACAACAGGAAGAATTCACAATGCCACATAATTACGTTTGTAAATACAGCAACAATCGAGCTAAGTTTTCAGTCCTCCACCTGACAAGCTCAGGTGAACCATTCCCCGCACAGAGCCTTAATGGAGTCAAAATCCTCCTTACACAAATCCTCTTGCAGAATCCGTCCCCAAGGTCCTGTCTAGACATGAATGTTAATCCCAGGTGTAACTAACACAAATGTTTTTACTAATATACTTTTTAAACAAAGGCTTTGCACCTGGTGTGGGCTTGGCAAATTATGTTTAGGCATACATTTGCTGATTATGGTCAGTACCAGACTGAACACCAGGGCAGCTGACAGTAAACACAAGTAAATAGTTTGCAGTCCAAAGCTGAAGAGAATCTAATGCTCGACTGCATGACTTCACACATTTTCTTTTGTTTACCACCAGCCCTTTGCAGCGGATAGAAGATGCTCTCAGTGCAATGGGGCCTATGCACATTGGAAATAAATAATGTTACTGAATATTCTAAGAAACACACTTGTTAAATATGACTTGCTCTTACAAACCATGAAAGTTAAATGTGTTTTATCTTCCTGCAAATATTTATGTTTATTTTTCTACAGTCTTCCGCAGACCAGAAACAATATAACCACACAGTTTAGGAAAGACAGCAAAAACCACCACGATTATTAATGGATACAGGTTTTGGGGTCTCTTTAAAGCCTCAAACCACAACAGCACACTACCTGAAACATATCTGCTGACAATGGCAAGCACCTGCATGGAGAAACACAACTTTTGCCACCAACTTCAACAACAGAAGAAAGTTTGTATCACTGCACATACAGCTCCTGATCAGTGTGTTTCCACTTTCTTACTGTTATGCTGCAGACCTAATAGCTTCAAGGTCTGGCAAAGTGCCTTCCGTCTCACTCACTAAGGTGTTCAAATCCCAGTGAGAAGCTTCATGTAGGGTACTAAAAGAGGACACATGTGATGGTTGAATCTCAAGACACTGCCCTCTACATATTATCAGGAAAATAGCTTTTATGTCAATAGCCGGAGGATTCATAGTATCCAAGAGTGTTTTTATTCCCTCAGACACACAAGTAGAGGCAGTCTGCAGGATCGGGTCCCTTTTTATACGGAAACATTCACATACACTCGGCAGAGGAATTATTGCTCGTTTAAACCAGTGCTTTCCACCTTACGGCCCACCAGCTCCCACGGACCACTCTCGGGGACCGAACAGAGGTCAGCAAGACAAGCAAGCCTTTGGAGCGCAGCGTTACACCGGCCAGAGATCCACCGCTCCCTCCGCATACGGCTGGGAGCCCGCAAACCCAACCAACAAAAAAAAGAAAAAAAAAAAAAGAGAGGAAGTCAGTAATGTGGACTGGGGGCCATTTTTGATGGGCTCAGGGATTTGAATGGTGAATTCTAAGTCTAACCTGCATGAGAGAGACATCACAATGGGAAAGAAGAGAAAGAAAAGGTTCCTTTAAATGCAAGAGGTCTACACTGGTGAGTGGTCTCATTTGCGTGAGGGGGGAGGGGGTGGGGGAGGGGGCGGATACTGGTAGGTGGCAGTCTGGCCCATATAGCCCATCACGGTCGTCAGAGATGAATCTACGTGATAAGCTTTAATCTAGAATTTTTTTGATTAAAATTTAGGCTAATTGAGCAAAATGGAGTATCGTAAAGTAACAGTCTTTTCAATTCTGTATGTTACTTTTATATCATGTACCTGCTGCAAATAAGACTGTTGTAGCTGAAATTCTGCTTCGGATAGCTAAATGAAAAGGTAAAATCAAACCTATGTTTCAAGAGTGGACCTTAGAAAGCAATGTGGTTGCAATCTCCTAGAACATTTATACTGAACTGTTCTTATCAGTTTTGCAAAGATTATGTGTTATCTGCCCTAAGTTGCTACATATTTGATGTCACCACAGGCAAAATCTCCTTTTCCAGATTTTCAAGTCATTGTATGTTTACTTACTGCTGGAAAGACATTGTCACTTGGAATCCAGCAGTCATATAAAGGTAGGATAAAAAGGCTTAGTTCTCTAAGTGAATGGGTGAAAGAAGGATTGGTGACCTTTGGTCTTCATTTGACAGAAAACAATCTGTGAGATTTGACATGCGTACTTTCAGTTGTAATGGTCTTACGTGCCAGGAGTTAGGGTCAGTATGCCATTTACAATACTGGAATGAGGCTTCAAATGTGAGCTTGTGATAGGAAGCTGAAACAAAGCATTGGTTTTCATTGTGTCGAGATTACACATGCCACGTATAACATTCAGAAATAGGGAAGTGCAGCAGAAGCTTTAGCTTGACAGAGCTAATAATGACAGAGGAAAATTTGTGAGCTAAATGTTCTGTGAAATATTGTGTATTTCACATTTAAACAGCCTGAAGAATTCAGTTTACTTCATATATTAATGTAAATGAATATTTTTGTTAGACCAGTAAGTACCGTTGGAAAAAAACAGCATGCCTTGAGGCATATGGTTTTTCTCACTAAGAAAGATGCAACAAATTTCTAGCAAAAACACATTAAAACCAATGGTTGTTATTTTAGTCTATTAGTAGTTGGATAGTTTAGAGGAAGTAGTGGTTATGATCTAGAGGTGTGTTAGCTGGAGATGGAGGTAACCGTGCCTTTGACTCACTGGGACAGAAATAGAATTAGTACTCAGTAGGGTCAGCAGGGATATAAGACATGAAAAATCCATTTTGCTGTAGAATCTGCTTTCAAGACTTTTGTCAACAGCAAAAAAAGCACCCTACAAACCCTAGCAGAGGCCAAAACAAGGCCACCATAGCCTTCCATCCTATGTTGGAATCTAGATAGAGAAATCATTAAACAATTAGCGTTTATAGGAAAGATAAGCATACCTTCAAATCAAATTTCCTAGTTCCGTTTACTGTATATTTCATATATATGTAGAGTGTTTAATACTTTTCTTCACTGTCGTGGTTTAACCTCAGTCGGCAACCGAGTACCACACAGCCGCTTGCTCACTCCCCCCCCCCCCCCCCCGGGCCGGGGGGGGGGGGGGAAAGCCGCTGGTGTCCCGCCGGAGCAGCGCCGAGGGGGAGATGGGGGCTCGGCGAGGCGGGCGCCCCGGCCCCCCCTCCTTCCCGCTCCCCGCCTCAGGAGCCCCTGGGCCCCCCGGCGCTGCGGGGTGGGGGGTGGGGGGATTCCCGCCACACAGGTGCCCGCCCGTCCGTCCCCGTTTTCCTCCGCTTGACGTCTCTCGGCTTATGCCGGTGCGGCTTCTCCTCTTCCCCTCCCCCTCCGCTGAGGGTGAGGGACGTGCCTGGAATATGCTGCTCTCCCCGGGTGTCTCCGTGCCCGGAGGTGAAGGGGGAGGCCCCCGGGCCGCGCCAGGGACAGAAAAAGGGTCCCTGAGAGCTGGAGGAGTTGGCCGAGGAGGGAGGGGAGAAGCCAGGTCCTTGGGGCAAGGCGAAGCTGTGGTCGTAGGGGGGATGTGAGGGGAGGAGAGGGCTCGGACGGAGTCAGGCTGGGGGAGAGGGTCTAGGGGCGTGTGAATGATGGCTCAGGAAGACCGAGGGTTGCTTTAAACGCTCATCCCAGATGATGAGCTGAATCTACGTGGCGTTGTTAGGAGACGTGTTAAAGGGGAGGGAGTGGAGGTGGTAGGAGAATATGGTTCCCTGGCTTCTTGGTCCCCCAAAGATGGAGATGAGCTTAAAATATAAAAAGGGACAAACGTACTGGAACAGGCTGGAGGCCCGCAGAGGCAAATAAGCGAAATACTTACGGTTTGGTGGAAGCATGGGGTGTTTGCTAAGGTACTGGGTCTATCTGAAGGATGGTGTTTTCCCAAGACTGCATAGCTGGTCTTTGGCTTTAACTAGGTATTGTAAAGCAAATGAAGGACTCGGTACTGAGCGTTCAGGTCATTGCCTCTAAGTATTGTTGAACTGGAGGGATGATGCTCATAGGAATCAATGGAAACCTTTGTTTGAAGTAGTGTTGTCTATACAGTGGGTCTACCACATGAATAGCAATAACTGTGGAAGGGAGCTAGGAGAAGGATCTCTATTGCAAAATGCTTATTTAAACATCTCTCATGTCAGTGTATCAACATTTTTTTTCATCTACAGAAGATGTTTATTCAAAGTAAACTTTGTTGTGCTGAGATCGTGCTGCGCTTTCACACGCTGAGTACTGTGTGCTCTTTGCAGTGTTTGTTTTGCAGCCTTTCTAGCCATGTTCTTCTTGTGCATGTCCTCCTCCACTCTCCTAGATTCATTCTACTTAGGTCCAAGAAGCAGAAGGACAAAGTGTTGATTCCCATTTTACATATGAAGGCTTCTTTCTATCATCGTGAAGTCCTTTAAAGCTGACAGCATCAGGCTTAAATTTTGAAATAGCTGTAAAGAGCGCTCTAGCACTTTCCACAGCCAGAACAGTGTGAAGGCATTTAATGTTAAGAAGATCATTTTAAGACTGCATTTTAGATATATTCCAGTTGTTATCACAGCTTTGCTGTTACATTCCTGAAAAATTACTGGCAGTGAGGATCCGCGAGTTTTTGTTTTGCTGCTCATGACTTAAGATGAATTGTCAAGGTGCCAGCCATTTAAAAGGTAGAGAATATTTTGGACTGATTCTTTTATTTCCACAAGCATTCTTTTTCCCTGAAAAATCTTAACACAAATATACATAAGAGAATGGAATGTTGTTTGTAAAGTTGGGAAGCTAAATAGTAAGAGGGTGAGATGCCCTTGCACTGAAACTCTTAATTTCCTAGCAAAGGTGATGTTTATTGATTTCTTCCCAGCACCCATTCAACTTCTGGGTTGTTCCTGTAATCTTTAATAGCATTTTTCATTGTTTAAAAAACCTGCCAGAACAGTGTCTGCTCAAATCTTTTGAATGCATCCTCTTAAATGTTCTTAACTGTGAGTCATATATCAAAACATTTTAGTGGTGGAGATGAAAAAGCAGCAGGGAGAAATGAACACTAAGGTTAAAGTCCACTAAAGTAAGTTTGATATCAAATCCCATTTTGTTCATTAGGAGGCAGGTGCCTAAAAGTTTCTGTGGGACTGAGCCTCTGAATTTTTACTTCCAGTTTATTCAAACACTGTGTGAAATGAATGCGTATCACTTATTTTTTTTAAATTTTATCCACCAACACAGTAGCTCAGATATTTCTCTTGGAGCTCTGGACACTGGTGATTTTCCCTGATGTGAGTAAAATATAAAAGATTGTAGACTTGTATTTATATCCTTCCTGTTTCCTCCCTTTAGCTTCCTCATGCCAACACCACTAGATAATAGTTGTGTAATAGCTCTACATTTACAGTATGTTCCACAGAGTGAAGGAGTGCTTAAAACTGCAAAGGGAAATCCCTTTTCCATAGCTGAATTGTGGTTGCTGCAGGAGTGGAAATGCTTCAGCCATTCTTGCAGCAGTTCAGCTAGGGGAAGTAAATAGACTTCTTCAGCTGAATCTGGGGAAGCTATTTAAGTGTACAAAATAATACTTGAATATTCCCCCCAACTCCAATCCCTTTTCCCTTCTCAAGGACAAGAAGGTTGCCAGCTATTCTTCCTCCAAAGTGCTGTGGAATTTTTTTTTTTTTTTTAAAAGGCGTACTGATAGAGAATTATGCTAGTCTCATCTGAGAGCATGTAACATGAAAGCTGGCAATCTAAAAACGAATGAATGCGAACATTGTTATTGTAGTTCTTTGCTGAGATGCTAATAAACAAGTGATGACAGGAAGCTAGATAATTCATCTGTATTTTTTGAAGTGTGAATAATTATTAAACTGAACTAGCAAACTATATGGAGTAAGAGCCCAAAACTGGAAGATCGAAGACCTGAAAACAGAGATGATCACTTGTGAAAATATTCTTATCTGGGCTGTTCATTGGCAAGAGTTTAGGGTTAGCTGGGCTGCAACTGCTTTAAAAGACAGCTGATCAAAAGGAGAGCTGTAGAAGCACAGAATACTTGAGCGCCTTCTCAGAGCTGCTGTTTGGCTTCTTTTGTTGGCAGCTGTGGCAGGGGAAATACTAGCAGCAGATTTAAGAAGATATTAATTTCTCATGGAAATACCATGTTTACCTGATTGCGAAAGAGGGGAGCGGATAGGAGAATAGGATTTTATGAAGCGTGTATTCTGAGTCCACAGAACACAGAACAGCTGAGGTTAGAAAGGACCTCTGGAGACAGTCTAGTCCAACAGCCTCCCCTCAAAGCAGGTTGTTCAGGGCCATGTCCAGACTGTTCTTGATAATCTCCAAGATGGAGACTTCAGCCTCTTTAGGCAAACCTGTTTCAGTGTTTGACCGCTGTTACAGTATTAAAAAAAAAATCATTTGTTTACATGGAATTTTCTGTATTTCAGTTTGTGCCCATTGCCTATTGTCGTTTTATTGGGCACTGCTGAGAGTAGTCTGGCTCCATCTTTACTCCCCCCATCAGGTATTTATACACATTGATAAGACTTGCCCCGAGCCTTTTCTTCTCAAGGTTAAACAATCCCAGCTCTCTCAGCTTCTCTTTGATTGTCAGATCCTCCAATCTGTTAGTAATCTCTGTGGCCTTCTGCTGCACTCAGTCCAATATGTCCATGTTTCTCTTGTACTGGAGGTCCAGAACTGGACACAGCACTTCGGATGGGTCTAATTCATGCTGAGTAGAGGGGAAGGATCACCTTCCTTGACCTGCTGGCAGTGGTTTTCCTAACGCAGCCTAGGGTGCTGTTGGCCGCCTTTCCTGCAAGGGTACATTGCTGTCTGATGGGCAACTTGTCCACCAGGACCTCCAGGTTCTATTCTGCAAAGCTGCTTTCCAAGCTGTTGGTCTCCAGCATGTACTGGTGCATGTGGTTGTTCCTTCCCAAGTGTAGGGATTGGCATTTCCCTTTGTTGAATTTCATGAGGTTCTTGTTTGTCCATTTCTTCAGCCTATGAGGTCCTCATGAATGGCGACACAACCATCTAGCATATTAACTCCTCCCAGTTTTGTATTGTCTGCAAACTTTGGAGGGGCACTCTGACCCATCATGTAGGTCACTAATGAAGATGTCAAGCAGTTTAGGTCAACTTCTTTTCCCACTGAAGCAGAAAAGGTGCAAGATTAATTTTTTGCGTAATTGGTTGCACTACTTTATTTTTTTCCCCTGTTTATAAGCTTCACTGTAAGTTGTTGTTCTTGAACATAGCGTTGTACTTTGATACTGTGAGCTACAGAGTACTTCTGTCAAAACTTTGAACGTATAGCAGCAGAAGCTGTTCAGTGAAAGCAGTTCAGGCAGAACTTGAGGACAGAAGTAACAGAACTTGCAACATCTAGTGAGCTTTCAGTACATCAGTATACAAAAAAATATATGGCACTTCTAGATCATTACCCAATTTGTGAGATGTTTCTCAAGTAGAAGGTTGACACAATAAGCAAAACATGGACATTAGTAACAGTCAGCTCTGTACTAACTCTGTGTGAACGCTCATATCTCACACTAAATCTGTCTTCAAACTGGGTGCTCTGACTCACCAAGCGTGCATTGAATGTCCCTACCGAGCGTTCGTGTGCTGCTGAATAATGCACTTCCTGTTTTGACACATCATGTGTGCATGTCACACTTGTTTGCTGACATCTTTTGTACTGCTGCTGTTCTTCTGCACTGGGCTCTGTGTGCCTCTGTGTTTGAGGAAAAATCTGATACTGTGGGACTTCAGAAGAAGCTTGACATTGGAAAGCAGCTAAAGTAGGAGTTGGCTCCTGTGGGGATTGGTCTCTTTTCCACCCCTGCCCACGCCCTATAAAACGCATTTTTAAAGTGATTAATGAAGGAAGAAAACACAGTAAAAGGCAATAAGTAACAGTGTGGCCATGAGATAGAGATGTTGTTTGATTATCAGTACTCCATTGTGCCTGTAGGAAAATAGTTCAAGAAAAATACTCTCAAACATTTTACAGAAGACTTCCTGTTAGTATCTTCAAAGTGAATACTTATCTGATGTTGCAATTCACAGTTGCAGCATACTTGATTTGTAGTGTTTTCACAGGACAGTGCCCTATGATCTTGTGAGTTTGGTTTGTGTATGTTTTCTGGTATAGAAGTAATGTTTGTATGGTAGCTAACATGTTGGGGTCTTTAAGTGTTGACATAAAGCAAGAATATCTGTGAAATATTTGATTCTTTGCATAGTGAATGTTTTTCAAGAGCTGGGAAATGGGAGTAAAGATGAGCTTCAAGCATTTGCTAGATACTGTAATAGGAGGAAAACGCTTCACAACTTAGTGTGATAGGAGTGGAGCTCTTGCTGGATGTTATGGACCACCCAGTGTCAATTTTTCTTACCTCTCTAAGCCTCTTCCCACGGTCTTTCAATTCAGTAGTTCCTATATTAATCAGCATAATAGTGCACCTTTTGGGCCCATAGATTTAGGAAAGTACTGTTCTGGCAGATGGGTATTTTATATAACGGCATGCTGGCAAAATCCATCAGTCCTTGTAAACTTAAGAAACTGCCTTCATTGTACACTTGGCCTCCCATAGCTTACAGCCTGAAGAAACACTATATCGGAAGTATTTGCTAACCCAGAATGTGAAAGACGCTGTATTACTTGATTACTTACAATACATTATTGTTTATTTAAATAAAGCAAGTTTTTGTTAGGATATCTTTATTATGATAGCCAGTAATATAACTGCTTCACAACCTGCTTTTGATTCACCTCAGCTTTTTTTAAGTGCTCTGTGGATTACCTGGAGTTGTAAACTAGTGAGAACTAAAGTAAAACAGATAATATATGAGTAGAACTTTGGTCATTCATATATTCTGATATAGGTCTGCTGAATCAATAATCCTTAATTATTTGTCTTGGGAGAAATGCTGTCACTTCAGCTGGCATAGGTTATTTTGGGAGCAATCTGATTGGAAATGGGATCTATAGCCTAAAGGCTCCAGCCAGTATCACGGTGTCTGGACTCTGCAAACACACAGGAGGACTGTGATTAAAATGAGCAAATATTTGGAGAAGAAAGAAAGATCAAAACAAATGAAGGGACTTGCTCAGGACATAAACCTGCTGTATGACCTTAGCTTAGCAACTCAACCATTTCTTTGGACGGGGGGAATGCTTAGGTTTTTGATAGTACACAAATATTTCTACTAAAAGGGGAAAAGCGAAGAAATTTCTTTTGAGGCATGAGTCCAAGATGGCAGCTATGAACAAGTGTAGTGAAAATGACTGGTCTCTGATGTCTGTAGTGTGGCTCTAGACAGGACTCTAAAATGGCTGTCAATTTGCTTACATAAGGATGCAAGACAGTTTTATATAACTGTAAGATGGCTTTGTAAAGCACTTGATTTTGTTGTTGGACGCCTTGTTCAAAAGTTCATAATGTATTCAGTAATAAGTTACTAGCAGTCTGTGTAAAAGGATAGTATTTTGAAGGATTATAATTGCTTCTGTTGAGTAAGTATGTGTGTAGCAGATGGATAGTCCAAGAATTTTCGTTGCTAATTCTCTCCTGTATTCAAGGAGCAGCTTTGAATATTATAATGATATTTTCTTTCTAGACACAGCTGCTCTAGAATACGCAGTACTGTCTTCCTGAGTTGTAAAACTGACATGTTTTTAACTAAGGGAAACTACTAGGCTTTACACTTCAAAAACATTGAAACTGTTTCTTAAAAGAACTATTTTTTTTAAAATCCAAATGATCTGCAACTGCATAGGCTTATGAAATTATTTTGTCTGTTTTGATCGGTATCTCTTCAAGAGTTTATATTAATGCTTGTACCTAATTAAACCTAAATCTAGCCATTATTCTAAGCCTCTCATTCCTGAAATATTACTACTTCTCCTTTCTTTAACTTTCTTTTCCTTTTCTGATTTTGCCTAGAACAAGGAAAAAATATTACTATTTCAAGGGATTGATAAGAGCTACACATCAGAAGAATTCATTCTTTGAACAATTGGTGATATAATTTACATTTTGGATGAGTTCAGTGACAAGTAATGATGCTGACTCAGTTCTGAAATAATCCAAGAGTTATAGAGGAAGTGTATAAAAATACAGAATTTCAGTAATTCTGTATGGAAATGCTTAATTGTTACTGGTTTGAGAGAAAATTTGCAATAATTTATTGTACCCTGCCTTATTTTTCAAATGGTATCATGTATAATAGATGTCCTTTACTTTTCTGTTTTGTTGAAGATGAGCATGATGATCTAATTTAGTCTCAAGAAAACAGCTTAATGCTCAAAGGTGTTTCTTGCTGGGTTTACCTTTTCTCTTGACACTGTTTGTTTATTAAAACTATTTAGGAGATATTCCCATACTTCCTCTTTCCTCTTGCATACAGTAGAGCTATGTTGTCTTTGCTTCTGTTTCGTTGAAAGACAGTTTCATCACTGCACTTCTCACTTTCTTTTCCCTACCTATCTGTGGCTAGGCTTAATTTGATATAAGGGCACAGTATATGGCATTTGAAAAAGCTTATTTATACCTCAGAAAGTCTTCAACTGAATTATCTTGGAGACCTGTAGATTCATACAAATCTCTGGTGCTTTTCAGGTGTTATAAGCTAACACAATTGAGGAGAGGAAGCACATCATTTTTCTGACCCTTGAAAGGAGAGCATAGTTCTGTAATGGTTCCCCTCACCTAATCTGGTAGGACTCTTATTTTATTTCTCTTGAAACTCTTTTTTTTTCCCTTCCCACTCTGACTTCATATACCTGAAAAGATTTTTTTTTTTTAAATCCATTTCAAAATCCCTCCTGCCCATGATTCAGGTCACTTGAAAAAATACACAATGTAGGTACATGTTTAAAAAGTTCTACACTTTCTGTGGCAAGGAGTTGCTTTCAGCTGTGAGATTGTAACATTAAAGAAGGATGATTCACACCAACATCAGTAAAATCAGGATATATAGTTAAAACTTCCCTGCGTGTGAGTTCGTACTGCTCTCAAGGTAGACCTGATTAACTTCCTTCTCCCAAATACAGGAGGAAAGCGGATGTTCTTTTACAGAATTGCAAACCTATGTAAAAGATGCTTGTTTCTGTTGTCTGTACTGGTTTCTGTGAAAATCAGTTTTTAGAAAATAAGCCTTTGAAAATTCCTGTCATCAGGAGGCTGGGGAATGATTCACGATCTTACTTTCACCACCAAATAATTCTTCCTTCAATTGTGATGACTTTTTTGAAGTATCACTCTTACTCTATATATAATTTCCAACAACCAAATGATAGCTATGCAAACTTTTTTTGCTTTCTATTTCTTTCTGCTACATCTGAACTAGTTTCCTATATGCAGTCACTGTGGGGTGGAAACTCTTTTTGATTAATGTTGTGGTCTGAAAGAGATTGCTTGGGTTTTAGTTTCCATTTTTATTTGGAGTTCTTTAGCTTATGTTATAGGATGTGACCAGATCAGCTTGAGAACTGGTGTGCTAAAGGTTGAGTGTAACGCTAAAGACTTGTGGGAGGATAAAGGCTTACATTTTTTGCAAAACTTTAATTAGAAAGAAACATGTGCAATTCAATCTTTTAGTATTACTGTGCACCAGTTAGGAAAACTTGTGGGCAGCATCAGGCTGGTATTTGAAGTTTCATGCAGTAGCCGTTACACTTTGGCCTTAACATCCTACATCTCTAAAGGAGTAGAAATGCAGGATGTAACACTTTCTATAAATAAGCTTATTTGGCTTAGGGAGAAACCCTTTCTCCTGTGGCCAGTCCTCCCCTTAATTTTCTGGAAATTCTCTGATAAATGCTGGTAAACACTTTTTTCCTGAAGCAGTCTGAGGATATTTTTTTTTATAGTTATGGAAGACAGACAAAGTAGAAGACTTTGTTTCAGTGCTTCTACTTTCTTAAGTAAAATTTTAGTGAGATTCTGAACACATGTATTTGATTTTTCTCTTCCAACCGATGGCTTATTGATGCAGAAATACTATCCTGACTAATCAAAGATGGAATAACGTACGTCGGTTAATATGACTTTTAAAAAGGAAAGTCGTGCCATGCAAAGCTACTGGACTTCTATGTTTAGAAAAAAAAAGGAGGTAATGGTGGATTTAGTTGATTGTTTATTCGTATTACTGAATGTTTTTTGGAAATACCCCTTACTAGGACCTCTTGAAAGAAAAGACGGAAGTCTGTATGTGGATAGGTAACTGGGCAAGGTAAGAAATGAACATCAGGATTTAGTAGTCAGCCTCTATAATGGAAGAAGGTTAGTGTTAGGGTTCTGCTGGCATCTCTGCCAGTACTGCTGATAATCAGCTGCTTGAACAGCCTGGAAGAGAGAGTGAGTGCTGAGATGATCTGATTTCCTTGATGATACTACGATAATCGAGGTATTACAGATACAATCCAAGTATGAAGCGTTAGAGAAGAATAATGAGAGACTGAATGGCTATTAAAATAGTAGGTGAAATTTAAAATAGACAAGTGTAGTGTGATACAGTTTTTAGGTACGGTGGAAAGAAAAACAATCCTGATCTTATATATGCAATAACTGAGTTGGAAATTACCATCATTGCTCAGTGGGATCTTGGGGTTGTAGTGAACGTTTTCTGGGAATGATCAGGTTAATGTTGACAAACGTAGGACAAAAGTGTTGGGAAGAATGGAGAACCTTATTACGTAGCAATGAAAATACATGGTTTCTTCTCAAGTAGTACGAGTTACTCTGATTTTCTCCCTTCCCTTATCCTGAAAAAAGATGTAGTAGAACTGGAAAATGTCTACAGAAGGGCAAGAATGATTAGAGAGATGGAAAAACTGTCTTCAAAGAATGGTTTAGAAAGAGCCTCTTCAATCTCAAGAGACATGAGAGGCATAGAAGAGAGTGAATGTTCCCTTTTTTCTTCCAAAACAAGAACAAAAGGGTTTCAAATTAGGCTAGCAGTTGACAAGGCAAAACTAGGAGTGTTTCTCCACACAGTGCGTTAGGCTGTGAAATGTCTCACCACAGGATGTTACAGTGCTAGAGTTCTACAGGTCAACAACAACCAGCAGAGCTCATGGATAAGAAACACCCTGTGGTGTTTCTACTATAAAACCCCCACCTCTGGCTCAAGAAGCCCAAAGAGACTATTTGGGATTAGTAACTTCTTTCCTTTTTTCAAGTGCCATCTCCTTTCTGGATGTTGTCAGAGAAAGGATAGTGACAGAGGAGGGACTTTTGGTCTTACCTAGTATGGCCATTCATATCTTCATATGGAGATGAATTTGGTGTCTAAACTAGTAATGGGGATCTATGATCCAGTCTCTAGAAGAATCATAAAATTAAAGTAGCAAAGGACCTCTGCAGGCAGTGTAGTTCAGGCTTCTGCTCAAACCTGGGCTAACTTCAAAGCTAATTTGAGTTGCTCAGGGTCCTGGCTAGCTCTGACAGTTTCCAAGGGTGGAGATTCCACCACCTTTCTGGACTGCTGTTTCAGTGCTTACCAACTCTTCTGGCTAAAATATGTTTTTCCATATGGTCAGCTGGAATTTTCTTTGCTTCCAGTTGTCAACTCTGCCTCCTTCCTTTTTGCTCTGTAACTCAAGTTACAGAAAAGTCTGGCTAGCTCTTATCTATGACCTTCACCTTTAGGTAGTGGAAGACTTCTATCAGACTGTGCTGCTCCCAGCTCCCTGTAGCCTTCCCTGCTGCAAGTGAAACAAGCCTGCCCCTCTCGGGCTCTCTTTGGATTTTGTATCCTCCAACCAGCTAACCATCGTGGTGGTTGCTTTCTGGACTCTCCAGTTTGTCAGCATGTCATCTTTGATGGGGGTGGGGAGTGACCTGAAAACCAGACTCAGTGTTCCAGATGAGTCTGCGTGAGCGCTGAGCATAAAGAACAATCACTCCTCTCAACCCACTGCCTTTAATCTTGCTAATGCAGCCTGGTATGTGGTTAACTTTCATTGCCGTAAGAGTCTGTTGCTGATTCCTGTCCAACCTGCTGTCCATCAGAACCTCTACATCTTTTTCTGCAGAAGTGGTCCTAGCCAGTTATTCCACAGCCGGTGGTAATGGATGGGTGGTTTTGTGCCAGGTGCAGGGCTCTGGTTTTTGCCTTGATTGCATTTCCTAAAGTTCTTGGTCTGTTTCTCCAGCTTGTCATTTCTTCTGAATGGCAGCTCTGCCACCCAGCATTATCAAGCACTCCACCAGTTTGTTGTCCTCTGTGAGCTTTCTGATTGTGTGTTCTTTTCCATAGTGCATGGTTGAAGAAGATGTGTATGTTGGAGCTGATAACATTCCTCAGGAGTCAAGCAGTACTTGTAATTGGCCACCAGGTAGCTTTTGAACCACTGACCATTATTCTTTGAGCCTGGCTGTCCAGTCCGTCCCTAACCCGTGTTGTATTCCAGCCATTCAGTCCACATCTCCCCAGTTTGGCTATAAGGGTACTGTGGGAGGCAAAGTCAAAAACCTTGCTAAACTTAGTATGAAAGCCTGCCAGTGCGCTCCTCTTATTCAGAGGTGTGGTCATTTCATCACTGAAAGCAAACAGTGTTGTCAAGCTTGATTTGCTTATGGCAAATCTAGGCTGTCAACTTTATGAGCCTGGAAATGGCTTCCCTCTGAAACTTTTTTTGCCATAATTTTCCCAAGAACTGAGGTGAGGCAGACCAGCCTGTAGTTTCCATGATCTTCCAGGTTCTCTTTTTGGAAGAGAGGCAAGAAACTTGCCCTTTTCAGTCATTGAGGACTTTTCTTGTTCACCATGACATTTCAGAGATGATAGCAGCTTTACAGTGTCATCGGTGAGCTCCCTCCCTTCTTGTATATCTTCAGCTTGCTTTAGACTTCTCGTGTGAATAGTACCTCTCTCCCCAGACTCAGTTGCTCGTACACTATCAGGAAGGCTTAGGAGAAGACCTTACCAGTAAAGACAAAGAAGGCATTTAGAACTGAGACTTTCTGTTGTCCTTTGTTGCTAGGTCACAAACTCAATTCTGTAGATGCTTTTCTTCATCTTCCTTATGCTGCTCATCTGTCTATAAAGCCCTTGCAATTAGAATTGCTTATTAGTTTCAACTCGAGTTGAATAAAGTGGCTGTGTATGTTGGCCATGATGGTAACAAGTGCTGGATTTCTAGCTGTGACTCAGAATGCTTTTCCTCCATCATCGCTGGAGGACTATAACACCTCTGCAAAGGTGTTGCCACAATTCATATTTCTTTTGTTATCTCGTACTTTCTCCCAAGCAGAGAGCCCTTCAGCAGTGTATGTATTCACTTTGTTTGGAAATCGCAGGTGCTTAATGAGTGAGCGAGTGACTGTGTCTGTCATGGAAGCTGCAAGTGTGTGTCGAGGCTAAAACACTGCCACGTTCTTCAGATGCCATTAAGCTGCTTAGTGGAATTCAGGGTGCTAAAGCCAGCATAAGAAGTCCAGTCTGGTTGTCTGACTCCCACCAAAATAAATACCATTGAGGTAGAGGAGATTTTTAAGCTTTGATCACTATCATTAATGAACTTTTGGGGGAAAATGATTTGCATTCTGCTCTCCCTTTCTATATTGTTAAAGGCTATAGATGGTATGTTCTCATGGCATGTTTTTTAAAGCCAATTTTCTCTGAGCCTGTAGAGAAAAGCATTGGCTGAGGTGAGAGTACTTATCGGCAGTCTGTTTCTACAAATTCGATTTATGGATGGAGTACTAAGTGTGTGCACGTAGATACATAAGAAGAAAAGAAAAATTAAGAATCTTATTAAAGTATTGATAATGAATGTAAAAACAAAGGTAGATAGGCATTGTGGGATGCTGTGTAGAGGACTGACTAGCTTAACTTGATATTACTTGTATTTCTTCAAATATTTTTTTACAGACGGATAATAAACACTTGAAGTATTTACCGTTCGCCAGCCATCAGGATACAATATATGCAAGCATTTAATACTTACTGGTTTTTTTCTAGTTTTAATATATATTCAGAAAAATCAAGAAAATGGTATCGCTTCGTAAATGAATGGCTTATTGAAAAATTTATTTTGATGGAAACATATTTAGTAGATAACGTCACTATATTTAAGGGTATTTCAAGTTAAATTTGATGTAGCTTATTAAAAGAAATATAACCTACAGTTGCACAATTTGAATAGTTTTAGCTACTTCATGATTCTAGAACTAGTCAGTCTTGCCTTGGCCCCTCATTAGCATTCATGGGCTAGAAGAGGACTGTGTTTGGGCTGAAGGCCAGAGAGTTAACATCACAGTTGAGTTTCTAAGTGTAAGCTTAAAAACTGCCTCTGACATTCTTAGCTCTGCTGTTTTCTAGTCCCTCCACTCAACTGAACAACCAAGGTATAGCTCTAATGGCAGTCCTTCCTCCTCCAGTTCAAGCTTTTAGACCCAGGAGGATCCTCTCCTAAGTCTTGACTCCTTAGCTAGAGGTTGTTGGAGCATGTTCTGGGACAGCACACCAGTGTTCTCTGGCTTTCTAAAACCAGAGTGAAGTAACTCCTGAAATAAAGAAAATACTTGGATCGGGTTATTCAGTTGTCTCTGCCTCTCTCTTAGCACTTAGCACCTGGAAACAGTCATATGCTACACTTGCAGAAGCCTCCAGCCAAGCAGACTTTCCTTCACATTACAGTAGCAAAATTTTGATCTTGGAAAAACTTGTGTTGCTGTACTTCTCCCCCTTGTATAGGCTGTTCTAACTTAAGTCAACTTCCTTTTCATTAGGTTTAAGTTTGACCTGGTTTAGTACATGCTGAAGTTGAATAATGTGTCTGCAGCTGTGGAAGCTGATGAACAAAAGAGGCAGAATCTATTTAGTGACACTGGATTTAAACGTGCTGCCCACTAATACTTTACATCTCTCCTTTGTATCCTCTTCTATGCTTATGGCATGAGCCAACTGAGGTGTGGCTTTTCAAGCTCTAATGAGTAGGACAAGTTGGTATTGTGCTTTTACAGAATACATTCTGGTTAGTTGTTGCTGCTTTATTTCAAATTTTTTCAATGTTTAGTAGCTGGTTATCCTCTTTTTCCTTAAGGTAATGCTTCCCTAGTCTGAGTTCTATAGGCCACTCTTGTCCTTAAAGAATAACTGTGTAATCCATGCTTGGTCACAGAATGGTACTGGCAGTAAAAATTCAAAGTCTCTAATAGGCTTGTGGCAGGTAATGATAAGTAAATTTTGCAGCTGTATCTTGGTTCAAAAAGTTTGGTGTTCACTGTTTTATAACTATGGTACCTGAAAATTAAAGTGAACCCTAGTTAAGAATTTTTAGAATTACATTTTCCAGAGCATTGTTTTGTTACGTTCTCCTTCCATTTACTTTCATTATTGGAGGAAAAAAATAAACTTATTGGTACAGTGCCTGTAACTTTCGAAGAGTTCTGTGGTAAAGCAAACCAGTACTGGGAAACAGAGTCTCTTGGAGCATAGGAACTGTATGAGTAACAAAAGAACCAGCGGATCAAGATGCAGAGTCTAGATAAGATGCTTTCTCAGTAAGGAATGTAGCGGTTGCAATTTCTAAATTTTGGCATTCATAGACGCTAGTCCTGTAAAGTAAGTGTAAAAGCTGTACCTGGATACAATTTACAAATATTCTCTAAAAACTGCTGGGTCTATGGTAAGAAACAAGTGCCCATGCAAATTATGAAAAACTCTGGTTAGAGTATTTACTGTCAGTTTCAGTTGTGCAAATAATTTCCTTGTGCCTTTAAAGTAATTTCCCTTGTTATGGTACACTAAAATTATGTTTAGCAATATATTTATTTGTATTTACTTTCAGAGTTTACAGTAAAACAGTTCAACTCTTAGCCTCTTCCACATAGGATATTCAGATCTTTTTTTTGGGGAGGAAAAAAAATATATGGATAAAACAAGATTCAAAAACCTATTGCACCTAGACACAATATAAAGATGCCAGCTGAAATTGAAAGTCCAATTGTTCTAAAAGTCATATGAACACAGACTGTGCCAGAAATTAGCACGCTAAAGAGATGGAGCATGGGAAACGGGAAGTGTTATTGCTCTTGTGTGCAGATAAGAAACTAGGAAAAAGGGAGATTAAAGCTAAGCTTTTTTCAAACTGGCTAGATCTGTGTGTCTAGTTCAACTGACTGCTCCAAACTTAACAAAACCACTCTTCGTAGTCAAACAGATACCTCAAATCAATAGTAGCTTCTGAAAGTCTTGATTGATGTAGCTTTTCAGTGTGGTGTGGAAAGCTGATTAGCAAAGTACTTGCAGAAATTAACTTCAGTAGATGCAAGTAACTGAAGGAAATATGTTTTTTCAATGAATAGCAAAAAGAAGAGGTGGGGGGGGGGGGGGGGGAGGGAAGAAGTTGTCTTAATGCTGTCTGGCATCAAGTCTTGGAGTTGGAAACAAGCTTCCATGTTCCAAAGCATGAGATGTCAAAATAGTGGCCCCCCAAAACACACATTCTATCTATGGGGCCTTAAAACCATTTATCTTCTTTTGTGGAAATGGAGAAGAGAAATAAGATAAGGGCTAAAGATGGAATAAAAAATGGTTATATAGACAATTAAGTAGGTGTTGAAGCCTATTAATTGTGATGTCTTATGTGGTTTGAGTTTTGGGGGGTGCAGTGCTGGGATTTTAGGGGAGGATGTATAAGGAAAATAATTGTTTTAGCTTGATACTTCCTGTGGTAAAGGCTTGTTCTGTCATTTGTTTAGGTCTTAGTTTGAGATGCCAAAAAACATTAAATAGATCATTCCGGTCTTCGAGAGGAAGAGGAACCCTTTCATATCTTATCAGGAGTATCCTTGTATTATACTTGTACTGCAAATAAGAACAACTTATTGTAGGTCATACAAAGTCTTGGAAAGCAAGTACTTTGGCTCATCTTCCTTAGTCTGAACCTAAACTGTTTCTCAGTGCATCTCTAATTGTGAATTGCAATGGTTATGTAGTAACCTCTCTCTGAATAGAGCCCAAAAGGAAAGTGGACCCTGGGGATACTTTCTTGCATGCAAATGATTAGAAGGAAGAAAGTGGAGGCGATCTTGATATAATTGATTAGAAGTGATATACTTGAAAGATTTGTAATCAAACATATATGTGATATGTACCAAACAGAACGCTGATTTGCGTTTCCTGTTTTACCTTTAATATGTGTAATCTGATTGCTAGCTAAATTATGCCTTTGATTAATGGAAAAGCAATCAAGATTATTGTAACTACCTGAAAGAACTTCTCATGGACTTCTTCAAGATAAAAGATATGGATGAATTAAGCATATAACACTGGAGTGCTTTTAGTTCTAAAATTCCTGTTTCTGTGAAGTAATAGACTTCCTGTCCAAATTGCTTATGCTGTCACTGTAGTGGAAGCAACATGGTGGGAGCAGCTTAACATTTACTGTAAGCTTCCCCCAAATCATTCAGTACCCTAAAATTTGACCAGGCTGTAGACTACTCCCATGTATGTTTTTAATGGCCATCAGTAGCAGTTTTGATATGGCTGTCCCATAAAGGCATGGGACAAGTAGGACAGGAGACCTCCGAGGCTGGTTAGTCTCTAAGCCAAGGAGTGGAGTCTTAGAGGAATTTAACAAGCTTAGTCATACAGCGTAGGCTTTTTTCACCAACAGAAAACTTACATGGAGTTTCTCTTAGCATTCATTATAGTCCTACTGGAGTTAATATTAAAAAGTATTAAAAAATAGGTAGGATCCCTATTAGATTTCCTGAATAACCATTGGTATACTATGTATACATTTTTTGGTAGTCAATATGTGTTATACATGCTTTCGCAAACGTAACTTTTTCTTTTGTGAACTCCTGAAGGAAAGAAAAGTAAACTTAAAAAGCCATGTTCTGAAGGGTGATCTCTTAGTTGTAGTTAGCTTGTAGCTTTCCTTTTTTAGGTACACATTTGTCTTTGCTTTCTGTTCTCCCTGAACTGTTTCCATCAGTGCTTGCTACAGTCAAAGCAGGATAGGTGAAATTGGTATCAGAAGAATCTACCAGCTTTTATTTCTTGTCACTGTTTTTTCATAATCTTTGAAGTGTTAGCGCATTTCTGAGAGGGCTTAAATAAGGGCTTTGATATGAGAACTCAAGTTCAACTAATGACCTCTAGTGTCCTGGAACCTAGGTGTTCTTCTGACTGCATCAGATAAAATCATCAGTCTCTTTAAACTCTAGGAGACCTGACTTTTTTTAACAGAAATTGTAATGACTTGATATTTCTCATTTAGGTGCCATATGAAACACTGAACAAACGGTTTCGAGCTGCACAGAAAAACATTGATCGAGAGACTAGCCACGTTACAATGGTTGTGGCAGAGCTGGAGAAGACGCTGAGCAGTTGTCCTGCTGTGGATTCAGTCGTTAGTCTCCTGGATGGAGTAGTTGAAAAACTCAGTGTTCTGAAACGAAAGGTAAGTGCTGTTCTACCTTACGATTGCTTTGTCTTTGCGAAGTTAACAGAAGTAGTTTTCTGCAATGCTGATTGCTTGAATTTTCTTTTCAAGATATAGGTATTAATGGCACTGTAAACAAAGGCCTTAGAATGCACAGCAAACCACCAAAACTTACTGTATCTAGCTTCACTGTGCTTATGAAATATGACTTGGTGTTCCATGACTAAGTATAACAAACCTCTGTTGAGAGGTAAAATTAATATGTATTTATAACCCTGAAAAGGAATTCCTCTACCCGTAGAAAAGAAATGGCAGCAAAATGAATTGATTTCTATCAATTCCTGCTTGTCTATTGGGAAGATCTGTGCGGCTGCATTAATTGACCACTTGATGGGGGGAAAAACAGGTAGAACATGAGTCTGAAAAACGCTGAAACCCCAGTGGGGGTAGTTGTATGCAGTATTGAGGCTTCTTCGCAGAAGAAAGTGTGAGTTGTCCTGAATTGTTGCTTGAACTTTTTTTTTTATAAACACTAAACTTGCAGGTTGGAAGGTTCCTAGGGAAAGTTACTAAAAGCATTTTAAATAAAGTTTAGCAGGATAACCTGCTTCTAGCTGTTAATCTTGAACGCTTGTATGAAATACAGCCAAACTTTCATGCCTTTACCACATCTTGAGAGCGCTCACAAGGCATGTGTGGGGACAACAAGGGGATCGGGGACAACCAGGGGATCAGGCCCAGCCATCACAGGTTCATGAAAGGCAGGTCCTGCTTGACCAACCTGATCTCATTCTATGACCAGGTGACCTGCCTAGTGGATGAGGGAAAGGCTGTGGATGTGGTCTACCTGGACTTCAGTAAGGCCTTTGACACCGTCTCCCACAGCATTCTCCTAGAGAAGCTGGCGGCTCACGGCTTAGACAGGTGGACTCTGCGCTGGGTCAAAAACTGGCTGGACGGCCGGGCCCAGAGAGTTGTGGTGAATGGAGTTCAATCCAGTTGGCGGCCGGTCACGAGCGGTGTTCCCCAGGGCTCAGTATTGGGGCCAGTTCTGTTTAATATCTTTATCAATGATCTGGACGAGGGGATCGAGTGCACCCTCAGT
>NW_008825167.1:4624812-4641704 GCF_000699105.1 Pygoscelis adeliae
TGCTGACGCGTGTCCAGAGAAGGGCAACGAGGCTGGTGAGGGGTCTGGAGAACAAGTCTTAGGAGGAGTGGCTGAGGGAACTGGGGTTGTTTAGCCTGGAGAAGAGGAGGCTGAGGGGGGACCTCATTGCTCTCTACAACTCCCTGAAAGGAGGTTGTAGCGAGGTGGGTGTCGATCTCTTCTCCCAAGTAACAATGATAGGATGAGGGGAAGTGGCCTCAAGTTGTGCCAGGGGAGGTTTGGATTGGACGTGAGGAAAAATTTCTTTGCTGAAAGAGTGGTTAAACATTGGAACAGGCTGCCCAGGGAAGTGGTTGAGTCCCTGTCCCTGGAAGTATTTAAAAGACGGGTAGATGAGGCGCTTAGGGGCATGGTTTAGTGGACATGGTGGTGTTGGATCGATGGTTGGACTCAATGATCTTAGAGGTCTTTTCCAACCTTAATGATTCTATGACTCACATCTTTCTAAGAAGAATGAGTTAAAAACATAAACTATATAGTATAAGCCATCCTTATTTTGGATGGGAATATTACTCATCCTGAGACTCATCAGAACACTTACTTGAAACAAATCTTGCAGAAAAATGAAAATAGCTCTGTTGCCTGGCTTTAGAGCAGTGCTTCTCAAAAAATAAACAGACAAAAGAAATGGTAGCAGAGTCATTTCATTAAAACTTAAATGAAATAACCAACAGATATAAATCTTGAGACTACATTAAGTGAAGCGTCAAAATACCTTGGAGGTTCGTAACATGAAAATAACACTGTCATGTATGTTGATTTGGGGTTTTCTGCTTGAACAGGTTAGCTAGGTGTTGAAAAGCTGATCTGCAAAAGACTTCATAAATCTAATTGCTGTTTTCATCTTTGGTTTGTGAGACTTAAAGAGGTCTTAAAGGATACATTTTCTTCGCTTCTGTTTTACAGAAAGAAATTACTGCTATTTCTGAAAGAGGTGTTAGATTTTGCTTGTAGGTGTGTAGTAATGATGTGGAGGAGTAAGTTATTTACTTGTTAAATCTTTGCTGACTGCGGGGGTGTGTCTGAAGGCAGTGCTGTATGTTTTGGGTGCAAGGCTCCATTTTAGTGTAACTGCTCATTTGTTTTTGACTGCCTGAAAGACTGTGGGGAATCTTAGAGCTGCTCAGAAAGAACAAAAGGCAAAAAAATGTGTTTAACAGTAAAAGTCTTCTGAAATACAAATGTCTTGTTTCTGCTCCAAACTCTCAACTCCAGCTGTCTTCCCTGTAATCTCTGCCCCGAGCAAAATGATTGTTTTCATTAGGGCCTTTGGACCTATGTGGGATCTCTGTTTCCTCCTGTGTTTAGACAAGGATCTGATGAACTGCTGAGATGGCCATAATAGAATTAGATGGTTCCTTTATTTAACACCTTACTCACTCTTAAAGAGCTTTTCAACACAGTAGGCTTCTTGGGTTCTGAGAATGATCCTGGGGAAGCCTAGGCTATTGTTTTCCCTTTTGTATGCTATTTAATATGCTTGTTCCCTCAAGTTCTATTAATGTCCAGCAGGGCAAGTCCAGATAGACTTGCTTCAGAGGGTTTTGAAAAGGATCTGTAGCCTTTCTGAATGCACTAGAAGGATCAAAAAAACAGCAAGAGCTGTCTAAGTCCTGATACAAAACCATATAAGGAGACCCCTTTGATATGAGAAGGGGCTCAACCTTTGTACCTGGCTGCCTTGAATTCTCCTAGTGGTATTCAGAATAATTCTCAGGGCTGCCTTTACATCTGATAATACTGCAGACATCTAACAAGTGAGTCTTGGCTTGAATTAGCGTTTGCTTGCTGAATAGGAAAAGACTTGGTTTATAACTTAAACAAAATACTGATTTCCAAACCATATGTTACAAAATAAAGCTAAATTCAGTAATAGAAGTAAGGCAGAGTTCAGTAATAAAAAGAACTCAGGCTATATTACTAAAATTCATGTAAACATCTATCTTGTATAGTGACTAGAGTTTTTAGATACTTGAATTTTATTTCAAGGGCCAGATCAGAGCCAGGCTTAATTGGGGCAAATGCTTGGTAGGCTTTTTCTTGCACAAGTTTTCATTTATTTCACTTTGCTTTTCAAGTATTGATCCTTCCAGAAGAAGTCTGTAAACGAGCATACATAGTAAAAGCAGTTAGGACCAACCTGTGCTTCCAGAGCTGGAGCTGTTACTCAAGGATGATACTGTAGCCCGAATACCTTGAGTACTGGGAAGGTAGCCGTGCCAGCATGGAGTGCAAAGTGGGCTGCCAAAACACACCCAGGTTATTTGGTCTGTGCTTGGCTGGCAAACCTGCATGGACCTTCCTGTTGCCATAGCTGTGCAGTTCTTCAAACACAAGCCAGTGAGTTTAAAGTCACCACAAGTAAGGCAACCCAACCTAAAACTGCATCACTAGTGATATATCGCAGATGGGAAAGGTACTAAGCCTCCATAGTCTTCTGGTTTGCTTTTACCTGAGCAGTCATATAAAAGTACAGCAAGTTTTCTTGTGTTCTGTAGCCTGGCATGACCCACAACTGTCACGTGCTGTATACTGAGTCAGCTAGCTTTGAATTACGATATGTTTGTAATAAAATTGCCTGGTAAAATTAGCAGTATAACTAATCAGCCATATAACTTTAAGGTTGAAAGAAAATAAGTACGACCTGAGTGTTTGTTTTTTAATTAAAAAAAAAAAGTCATTGAGATATTTGGGGGGCTGGGGGGTTGCACTTGGCATGCCAGTATGTCGGTTTAAAAAAAGTCATTCTGCTTCCTCTGGACAAATTTATTTTCTTAAGTAAGGGTCCTAACAGTAGGTCCATGTTTCCAGAGTAGCAGAGGTAAGTAAAATAATACCACTTTAACAAAGCTGATAATTTTTGAAAAACTACTCTAAGATCCTTGAATTAAAGGTGCCAAGAGGCCAAATGTTTACGTAATTTTCATTATTGCATGACTGATTAAAAAGGCTCCAGTGTATTAGAAGTAATGTGGGTTTACTCTGCATCACTCCTCAGTAGAACTAATTCAGTAGGACAGCTGCTTGAGGAAGAAGCCATGCATAGGTTAGGGGTGGGAATTCATTATTTTCAACTGTTTGGACCAGATGACTGCAAACCTTCACAAAGCTCTCTGCGGACTGTTACAGCAACTGCTGCTGTAGTTGATACATTGCTGTTTTCAGACTAACTGCTCATTAGGCAGAAAAATGCTCATAATGTTTAAATGTTATGTAAAAACTTATTTATATGCAAGAATATCTCAGAACTGGACCAGCCACGCTGAAACTTATGCACTGCCGTAGGAAATGTCTTTCTAAATGGAAGAAATGCTGTTGGGAGTTAACTGTATAACATGTAAAGAATGCTTACAAACAATTCTTACTGTATTTTGCTTTAAAAGCAAATTGAAAATATATAGGTCTTATTTGTTCCTGTTAATTTTTACTTTTTAGGCAGTTGAATCAATCCAGGCTGAAGATGAAAGTGCGAAACTCTGCAAACGTAGGATTGAACATCTGAAAGAGCATAGTAGTGACCAGCCAGCTGCTGCAAACATGTGGAAGAAGAAACGTATGGATCGTATGATGGTGGAACATCTTTTACGCTGTGGCTACTACAATACAGCTGTAAAACTAGCAAGACAAAGTGGTATTGAGGTTGGTAGCAATGTGCACTAACTTATTAACAAAATGGTAGTAAAGAGGAAGCTGGCAAATAAGAACAAGCTGCTTTAGCCCTGTAGCAGCTATTTTTATGTATTAGCATGCCTTTAATACTAGTGTTTATCTGTTAATCTTTTTAGGCCTGAGTTTGATCTGCTTACTTGACAATAAATTGTATTTTAATGTATTAAATAAGTCAAAATTGAAGGCAAGTCAAAATTGAAGACATAACTTTTAGTCACAAATTAAATGCTTTAGATAAACACCTTGCCCTATTAAAACTTAAAATAATTCTCAAATGTCATACAGAATTTCTTGTTAGAGGCCTTTAGGCTGCTGATTAAGCAGTTGGTGGAGCTTCCCATCTGTCTAGCCACACTTAGATGATATGCGTAGGTGACCAGACTGAGCAGAATAGCATATGCTGATTGCAGGAACAACTGTTTTATTGTACCATCCTACTGTTTAATGCATCAAGAGGAAAGCTGGCTTATAGTCTGGAAAATAAATCTTGATACAACTTGGGTTTTTAGTAGCCAGTATATCTCGCATGGTCCATAGAAACTTTTTGCTGTTTTGCATATTTCACCATCTACAATTCTGCGGTTGCCACTTTCCTTTTCACTGGTTATCTAGTTGGTTTTGCTTTCCTTCTCGCTCTTATGAAATGTTTGGAATTTTTGCACCTTGTTGTAGCTTCTTTATGCAGAGCAATGAATCCACACTGTGGTCCTCTGACAGCCACAAGGACATTAAAACTGATTCTTCAAGAATTTCCTGTTTATGTAGAGAAATCATGTTTTGATAATTTTAGGTAGCATTTGCTATTTGATCCTCAGTGATTCTTGAATTTTAAGTTCTTTTGATATTCCTGATTCCAGAAGGTATGCCACTCTCTCAGTTAAAATCTTTTTCCTATAAAGATACTGAGAGTTTAGTTGTATTATGTGACTTACGTACTTTGCCTATCTTAGGTGACATAGTTGAACACATCTCTGAGCTAGTTGAGGGGAAGACATCGTGTTACTGGTGTCAAATTGTGTCATTTGTACTGGTTCTGTCTTGTACAACGAGCATATCTGTCACATGTTTCTGTTACTCCTTGGCTGCTTTACCAGTCTGATCCTGTTCAACCAGCAGGGACTTCAGTAAACACCAAAAAGGAAACAGCAAGTAGAGGTTGAATGGAAGGGAGAGGGGAAGAAGTGGGTTACAAACTATTAATAGGAAATAGTCCTGAAGAAATTCACTGAAGAGGCTGCTATGCCTCACTAAAGATAGCCCATGCATGTGAATCAAAAAAACCAATACGATTATTCTGGGATAATTGCAGCTGAATGGTCAGCAGCTCTCCCACTTCTGGTAGATGTTCCCTCTGTTTTGAGCAGGAGCTCATCTTGTGCTGAATCATCGTGTTACCGTACCTACTAGGTCTGCTGCAAAAGCACTATGGAAATATTTTCACTTTCATAGCAAGTTCTATTGTGCCTGATTAAGTAATGCTCAGCTTTGGTTTAGACATGAGCGTGGAAGTCCATCATGATACACTGCAAGACCGTGTGGTATAAAGCGTTGCACTTGTGAAGCCTTAAAGCTTTTCATTCTGTTTGCTGAATAGAAGCTTTTGTGTTTAAAAAAAAAAAAAGCTTTAAGTAAGCTTACTTAACTTCTGCCTTCAAGGCTAAGTATTTTTATTTGCATAACATCAAAGTAACTTGAATAACACAGAACTTAGTTGCATATGTTGAATGCACGGAGGCCATATTTCTAGTTTGCTAAAATTATGCATTTTACTCAACATGAAAGTTTACATTTCGGCTAAATGAGGATAGGCTTCCTTCAGTCAGTTGTACTTGGTATTTCTTACTGTATGGTGATACTCATTGTGAACAGCTTTTATAATGGTGAGATACTGAGACTTGATCATTATACAGAATTTGTGTTTTTGCTGGTTTAGTAAGACAACTTCTCCTTCTTTTTGTTCTTCTCTTGCTGAAGGATATGAGCATTGAAACATTCTCTAATGCTTAATAATGTGACTTTGTGGTAGAGATTACAAAACATCATGGTATTTTTCTCTCATCCGAAGTAATCTTTCTGTTTACTGCAGTCTCAGCTGTAATTTTGATAAATGTCTCCACCACTGCAGGCTTCAGAAGCACATTACTGTATAGTGAACCTGGTCATGTCTATTACCTGATTTTTTTTTTTGATGCATCAAGACAATATTGTTACCACTGGGTAGGCACTATACCCTAAGTAGGAACCTGAAAAAAGCGGGGGGTCATGCTCAACTTGTCCACCAGCCTCACCTCAGGCTGGTGGACAAGTGGAGCATGACCCAGCAATGCGATCTTGTAGCGAAGAGGACTCAACAGCACTCTGGGTTACATTGGGATGAGCATCACCAGCAGAAAAGGGTGGTGATCCAGCCCCTCTACTCAACACTGGTTAGACCCATCTGAAGTGCTACATCTAGTTCTGGACTCCTCAGCAGACACACTGGGGTGTGGAGTCTCCCTGTACTTGGAGATATTCAAACCCAGATTGGACTGGGGAAGGTCCTAAGTAACCTATTGTAGATGACCCCGCTTTGAGCAAGGGGACTACACAACCTCCAGAGGTCCCAGTCTCAACCGTTCTGTGATTCTGTTTCTGTGATTGCAGGCCAACTGGCTAAAAGTGCCCTTTGCCGCTATTTGAAAAGGCTGAAGGAAACAGCTCTTTCCGTTTCAGTTGCAGCTTGTGGATCCGAGGTTAAGCATCTTTCAGTAGCTGTTAGACCAGTCTTGGGAGCATGTCTCAGCCTGCTTGTTTGAAGTTTCTTGCGTGGCTTCTGAATGTTAAGAGACCTGCAGAGCTGCTGAGGTACTTCATGGGTGGAAACAGTTTAGAAAGCATGCTGTTTCAGTGACCAAAAGCAAACCATTAAATCATTCATATGTTTGTCAGTAACACACAGCAGACAGTTTGCTCAAAGATTGACTATGCACCATAGTGTCCAATTCTAGTAGTTATTGATGGGCTGTGACAAATTCTAGTCTGCTTTCTAAATTGACTACCTTCATAGGAATGCTATTCTTGAATTCTTGTCATAGAAGATAAGTGCTTAAAAGCCACGGTTATAAACTAGGAAGCAAACAGCTATGAAAAGAAATGCTGGATGTGAAAAATTATAGGGAAGTTTAAA
The DNA here is from genome assembly GCF_000699105.1 of Pygoscelis adeliae. Lineage (NCBI taxonomy): Eukaryota > Metazoa > Chordata > Aves > Sphenisciformes > Spheniscidae > Pygoscelis > Pygoscelis adeliae. Next base: position 4,631,669 of record NW_008825167.1, read on the forward strand.
TATCAGAGTTATGAACTAGCTCAAGTTAGGAATAACTTATGGCATGTGGTGCATATAAAGCATAATGTTATATGGCAATATAAGAAACAAACTACAAACATGTAATGTGTGTGATATGTCTTTAAAGAAAAGTCATGCTGCTTGGGAAAGTAAACCAAAATGTGAGTAATATTAAAGTAAGAGCTGACAGTCAAGGACAGAAATGTCACATTTGTGCCAAAGTAAATACGGGGTGGAGGGGATTCTATTGTGGACTTTTTTCTTGATGTCTTCTGGCTCGCTAATGATGTGAAAAACAGTTTGGGTTGAAGATATAAACTAGATGTTAAGTTTTTGTTATTGCATACAAATGAAGCTCATCAGTATCAGCTTGTTACACTTAATAATGATCTTATTTTGACTCTATTATGACCTTGGAGTGCAACACCAATATAAAAATGCATATTTTCATCTGCTGATTCATATATTCAGCTAGCTGGCAGTGTTGTCTGTTAACTTAAACTTTGCTATTCTATGTTCTGCTACATTAAATGCTATCTCATTTCTCTGCCATTAGGCAAATCTAGTTTTGGAAATGTGGTGTTCCAGCAGGAAGTTGGTTGCTGTTTGTAGATAAGTTTTATAATCAGGTTAGGTATGTAGTGCTCTGTTTGCTGTTATTAGGGGTGAGGTTTTTTAAATTTCATGCTTTTTCTAGCCCCTTTTTAATAGGCTAGGAAGAAAAAAAAACATTTAAAGTGTCCTTATGTCCTTTGCTTAATTATGTAATAGCTATAGTGATTTTTTTGCCTATATGATTGAAAACAAACCCAGATTCTGAAGCTGCCAGTCTCTTATCATATGCTGTAAATTCTCTCTTTGCTTAGTTTATTTTAGTAAAAGAATATGTGTCCTTGCCTTAATGTCCACACTGTACAAAAATTGTACAAGTGGCAGTGTTTTTTCTGTGAGGAATAGCATAAATTTAAACCAAGTGTCTGTGTGTTAGGGCAGGGAGCAAATGATTTAGTAAATCTATAAACCACTGAGGGACAGAACAACTACCACACCCCCAGGGAGGGTGGGCAGTGGCACTGTAAGGTTGCAGGTGTAAGAGAACGCTTGAGGTGAAACAACTCTTAAATAGCTTAAAACTGGTTAACTTGACCTTGCATCATGGATTATGCATGCCAATCAAAGTTTTGCAAATTAATGTTCTTAGATCAGTAATTAAGTAGGCGCATCAACCTTCAAAGATACTTAACTAGCCATTTGCATTAATACCACAGTGTGCTTTTTGCTTTTGAAAATTGATGGGAAAAAATTGAATATTCCATTGAATTCAAAAGTTTTGTCTAGACATGTGACCATTGTAAACATTGACCTGTATTAGAAGGGCTTCTTGACACTTCAAGCAGTATTAAACCAGTTGACAGCAGTCCTAAAAAGATAAGTTTTCTTGAAGTGGGAGTTCAAATCTTCGGTTTTTGACAAGGGTTTCCTTCTTGAGCAGAATTTCTAAATCTGTGGTAACGGTTATTCCCTGGAGAATATCAATACAGGGCAGATATTGCAAAGCCATTCTGAAAATACTTCATTATCTTTCAAACTGGTATAGTAAATATATTTTTAAAAAATAAATTTTGAATAGTATAAATGAAAGGAATAGTAGTCACCTGAAAAAGCTGATTATCCTCCATTCTCCCTTCTCTCCAACTTGGTCCAGTTCTTCCTCTTTTCTACTGCATAAATGCAGCTTCAGTTTTCAGAATTTGGAAACTGTTTTGAATGGATTAGCCTAACTAAGTATTTGGAAAGATAGCTGCAACAAACTCAGGTGTGTTCTGTCGTCTTAATTTTGTTATGGAAAGTCATGAAATCTTATTTGATGCCCTTTGGAATAAGAGAAACTTGAATTCTTCAAGTCAAGCTGCATGGCTTTTAACCAAGTACCTGATCTCTTCTTCATACTATTCTACATCGTTGTTCCTTTTTTCAACCCCAAAGTTAAAGATTCTTTCCTTGCTTTATAAAAGTGTTCCTCAACGCTGTGAAATGGATCCTTCAGCTGAGACCTCAGTAGAAGACTGCTGAATGATTTCTTTGTCTCTTACGGGGCAAAATCTTACTGAAGCTACCACTTTTGAAGTCATCCTTTCCCTGAATAACTGTTCCTACTTGATGACTCTCAAAAAATGGGAGGTGGAAAATGACGTGCACATTTGAGCATCACAAACAGGAGCAGTAGTAAGTCTTAACTCAAAAAGTGAACAAAAGCTGCTCACCAAGAGTACTGTTCTAATCACAATGTGATAGGCTTAGGTTTGCTAAGGTCTGTCTGAAGCTCACCTCCTGGTTGTTGACAGAGGAGAGCAGATGGTATTGAACCCATAGCTGCTTGGATTTTTAAGGAAGGTTCCATGTTTGAGAAGCTGATTGTCTTTGCCTGTCCCACTGGACTGAAAGTTTCTTATGCCTGTGTAGCTGGTGTTCTTGCTCTGAGGGACGTGCAGGATAAAGGCATTCTGTGGTCAGTATATGTCCACAACTGCAGGCAGATCTGCACATCAGGAGGAATGTGCAGGTAAGATATCTCTTCCGTGTTTCTGGAGACTGATCTGTGCTCCACTGAGTCTTTTAACACTGCTAGAGCTGCATTCCACTTTGTGAATTAATTGACTATCACCGTAGCAGACTGACAGTAGTATATACGCATGGAAGAAATAAGCATGTGCTTTGTTTGATACAGCTGTATTCCACCAGTCTTCTCCCCAAAAGCCTGAAACGGTTAGCTGTTTAACTTACATGGTTAGGGTGAAGTAGGAGTGAAAACTTAAGTCTAGAGTAAAACTTAAATCTAGGAAACTTAAAAAAAAAAAAACCAAACCCAAAACTAAGAGTGAAACTTAAATCTAGACTTAAATCTAAAATAGTCATAACAAATAAGCTACATAATACAGTTCAAGAGTATTGGATCAGTAAACTTCTAATATTTGAGCAGGATGGATGTCAGTAATATGTGATTGCTTCAGTAAGAAATTCATATGTATGTTTAGAAAAACTTAAGTTTGAGTGAAGGAAGCCATATGATCTTAAAGTTAAAAGCTGAATAAGTACTTCTCAACAATCTTACCAGTGTACCCTTAGAAATCTTCCTTGCTAAGACACATAGTCCAAGAATGGCTTTAGGCGAACACACAAATACATATTAAATTAATTCATCAAAACAAGTTTTATATTCATAACACTTCAGTTTTAAATAGGTAAATAATATTCAGCGTAATGCTTGAATGTATTCTTTGCTTCACTGTCACGCAGAACATAGACAAGGTGACTTTCTAAATGTGGGCTGAATGGCAAAATGTGTCTTTTGGCTGGAGCTATTTGTGTCCCTCTCCTATGATTTGCTGTTCCCACACTAGAGATGTTTGAGAAAGCTACATGTGAAGGAGGTCCTAAACTGGCATGGTTTATTTAAAGGTGCTGGGATGTTAACTTGTGCTGTTTTGAGTTACCTTACAGTACCAGGCTATAGACGAGCAACTCAGAAAAATCTTTTAAATGTGTTTTGGCTGTTTGTAGCGTAGGCATGGCAACTTTCACTAGATTGGTATAATGAATGTCTGGGTGTGTTCATCTGAATTTCAAAGTGCTGTAATTCCTGAACAGCCTTACATCTGCAGTTTGTCTCAAGCATCTTTGGGAATTAGAATTATGTAAATGTGAAATAGTCAAGGTTGATGCAGAATAACAAACTTTCTCATTACAAATCATTTGACACTTCAAAAGCCAACAACATGAAGTGTGCTGTGATGTTGAATGTCTGTGTTTTCAGTCCTTTTAGACAAAATGGGTTACCTATAGTGTATCGTAACAGAGCTAATTTATTACAAAATACTTAGTCTGGAAGGCTAGTGATTTAAGAAAGATTCTTGAATTGAAATTTTATCTAAAGGGAGAATGGTGTTATCACCTGTAGATTGCCTGGATACAGAAGAGGTTTGGTTTCAGGTATGCCTCTGAGATTTTTCTTATTGTACATTCTTCCTGCCAGACATCCCTTCAAAGTGTAAATGCTACTTTACAGTTAACGCTTTCTCTTATTACTATACTAGATGGCAGGAGTTCGCTTTTTGTGAATGTGTGTAGCTGCTAATACAGACTGATCCTGCTTGGACAAAAGCTGCTCATGCTCAACTGGCAAAGGATTAATTGTGTTTCCTCTACTGGAAGAGGCAACAACAGAAAGCAGCCAAGGTAGAGCTAAGACCAGAGGCTTTTTTCTTTCCCTGCCCAATGATGCATCTTAAGCTCTAGAGGCTTTGTCACATTACTCTAGCGTAGTCATTTATTACTGTGCTTAGTGCGGTATAATGTACTGCTGGATAAGGTGCAGCCGTTTGCTGAGCTACAAAAATTGCTGAGGCAGGAGTAGAGGATGCATTGGGAGAACAGCTTGCTAATAACTTACCTAAGTACCAGCTGCAACTGTGAGGCTCTACCAAAGTGGCTTATGTGCATGAGCAAAAGTAGGCAGATGAAACATTACTCTTTATTTGGCTCTGGAGCAGTCAGTACCAGAATATGTACAGTTTTGGTGACCACACCTTAGGAAAGCAGTTAGAAAAACTGGAAGGAGATGACTGGAAGAACGTAAGGGGGTGGGTGCTTTTGCTAGGTATGAGAGCAAAGATCATATACCAAGGAACTTGATAATCTAGTGCAGAAAGGCTTAGGGAAGAAACAGTACACGGAATCAGAAGTCAGAAAAATTCAAGTTTGAAATCAGACACAAGGTTAGAACATGATTTAATCACTAGAACCAACTACCAAAAGAAGTACCAGCATCTCCTAATTTTAGATAAAGACAATAATCTTCTGACAGATAATCAGTCAATGTAAGTTACTGGGGTCTTTCAAAAATAGCCAGGTAAAATTAAAAGGTCTGTGCTATACAGAGGTCATGGAAGATGCTCTCATGTGAAAGCTTGACTGTACACTGTGTTTAGTTTGTAGACAGAGACTTCTCTGGCTCTTCTGTTGATGAATCTGTGGTTTGGCTGTCTGTCTTTGCTTTTTTCTAACAACTAGCTCTGCAGCTGGCTTTTGAGCAGGACATTCCATCAATTACTCTGTTTATTTTCTCTGTAATCCTGTTAATGTGTGTAGCATTATAACACTTAATAGTAGCTTAATGAACTTCAGACAACATTATTTCATGAGCAGAGAGTAAGGAGGCCTCTTAGTTTGTGCCTCATTTTAACTGATCTTCAGTAACTGTGATGTTGCTGTATTGTCACCACCTCTGCCATTGTTTTCTTAATAATTTGTGTTTCCCTTTGATCTCAATGCAGTTTATCCATACTCTGTATCCACTCTGAAGGATCTTTCTTGTAACCAGCAGCCTTTCACTCCTCCCCTTTTATAGGGGCAGAGGAATTGACTGGGGGGGGGGAAGGTCTCTCTTAGTGTTACTGCCATCAAAACCTATTGCCCTGTCCCACTTTTCATCTGCCCCTCACTTTTTCTTTCTGTACATGTCTCCAACTAGGCAGTGTTACTGTAGTGTGTTCTAGTCCTCCTGCTGACTGACATGTTTTTCACTGTTTCCCTACTGAGGAAATATGCTAACCTCTTTCTTCTTCCCCAGGTGGTCCTGTTGTCTACCTTGTAGCTCCTTGCGTCTGCCTTCTTCCCAAGTTGGGCAATGATAATCATGGCATCTAGATGATCCCTGGACTTGCTGTGTATTCATCACAGAGGAAACTTTAACAAACTAATATATTAATATAGAAGACTAATTAGACCTTTTTTCATAACTGTTCATTATTGCATTTCTATTTCAGTTCTATAGCTGTGTCCTAGATTATATTGAAGGTTAGGTTGCAAGTTGAGGATATGTAGTCAGTATGTGGGTAGTCATTGAAAACTTAACACAGCTTCTTGTTGTTTTAGAGTGGTCTAAGTAAGTATTTATTGTATTTCATATACAAGTAGCTTAAATGAATACTTATCATACTACTGAATGCTAAAGTGCATCAGCAAAGCCTTTTTTAATATGAAGGTAGTGCTCTTATGCATGTAATATGTATAGATAGTCAATCTTATTAAAACTGCCATCGGTGCATACTCTTGGCAACAAGCCACTGATAGCTTGAGGCATACTGGCCTATTTTCAATTTCGTATTGATGCTAGTAAGCAATTAAAAATAAACAATTTGCTTGTTTAAAAAAATACATGAACAGCATCTTATGATATTATGAATTACCTATTTTATACAACAAATAGCCTATTCTATGACTGTTGTTTTTTTTCCACCAAGGAAGCTTTCTCCTCTATAAAAGCTACCTTTTTTTTCACCTGAATCATATATATTTTTTTTAATCTTGTCATAAGCCTAACTTTTCTTTTTGGATAAATCATCTTGTTTTGAGGATAGCTCACAAGGGATTTGAAAATACCAAGTACTGCTTGTTTTAGTACTTGTTTCTGTGTGGTTTTGAGCTGTGTTGAAGATTCACATTTCATGTGTGAAATATTCTTGATTTTATTTTACTACATAAATGTTCATGTGACGTCTAAGGGATTTTATCATGCATTCCTTCCGACAGCTTTCCAGACTTGTGGCTGGAGATGTCATAAAATGAAAGTACTTCAACTCGTGTGCAGAGTGGAGACTGATGGAGAGGAATGGCTATTGACCTGACTGCTCCAAATCTTAAAATATGTTACATAAATTAAAACCCTCACATGAACACTACAGAAATTTTGAGCAAAAGCTGTATTGCTACTAGCAAAATGATGCTTTTGTTCTTTTTAAGCCATTTTTGACATAAGATCAAAAGCAAAGTTGCTGTATCTGGTGCTGAAATGTATGAGCAGTTTTCTTGGTGAATTTAAAGAGCCACATATTTAGATCTGAAACTGTGTATTGAAGAGTTTGGTTTTTACATTTGGGAATGGACCAATCAAAACACTGTCTTCTATATTAAAGAGACAAAATCATTACTGACTCTTTAAAAATGATTTGTAGTGAAGTTCAAATTTTTTACCTGCTGTAAAACAGAAACTCTATTCCCATACTAATCTACATATTGCTGTCTCTTATTTATGACTGTGAAACTAATGAATGATTGTAATTTAAGTGAAAATTTTTAATTTGCCTGAGGTGTAGTTACAATGTAAAAATGTTTCACTTTTATTAAAAAAAAAAGTTGGATGAAGGCTTCTGCATATGTGCTGATGTCTAAATAGAAAGTCAGAGCTTTCTAAAGGCATCCCAGGGACGCTCTTGAATTGCCATGTTTGAAGAGGTCACTTCTAGTATGTGACTGAAACAAAACTCTCGGGTGAGGCTACTGTTGTTGAACTCTGATATCTTACTTGGACTACTGAGGTGCGGTTAGTTTGTAGTGAAGTGAATAAAGTTTGCTTGAGGTCTTTTGGAATAAAAGAATCCTGTGCAAATACTTGAACATATTATCAGTAGTTGCACAGCTCCTACCAAAGAATAAAGGCAAACAAGTTTGATAGGCATTCATTATTTTTGTGTTTACTTATTTTCTGTAAATATGTGGACCTACTACTGCTTTTTTCCAGTTCACTACTGAATTCTCGTAACTGTGCAGGACCTTAAAGTTACAAACTTCAGGCTTAAATTAAAGGTCATCGACACAGCAATATGTGGTTGCCATATTATCACTTGGTTCACAACTTTTTAATAGACATACATGTGTTTAATTTCAAACTCATGTGAAGCTAAAATATCCACCAGTTAGAAACAAATTACCCTACTACCTTTGTATCCATCTTCTCGTTATTTCACAGGTATTACTCTTAAAATAACCTTCGCTGTGTTTTTGTGAATCACTACTTCTTCCTTTCTGTAGCACAACCCTGTAAATTCATTAAATTCTGGGCCCGTTTTCATTTTTTCTCTTAGTTTTGATGTCTGAAACTAGTGTTTAAAGTAGTGATTATTTTTCATTACAAAGCAGTTATTCCATGACTTCTAGAACTGGTGGAGCCTGGCTTGCTGAAGGTTTGTCCTATAGCTGATGTAAGCTTTATTCTGAATTGCACCCTCTGTGGAGAAAACTTGCAGCAGATCTTTCCAGCGTTGACTCTTTGGTATCTAACTAGTAAGCGTTTGCCGCAGGCCTCTCCCTCCAGTAAGGGCAGGTGCTGGAGTCTCCTGAAAACAGGACACTGCTAAGGAGAGAAACCTGGCAAAGAGTGAGATCCCCTGAGAATTCGACCCTTGTCAAGTCCTGCTTAAACTGACCAGAGTCTTCAAAAGCTGTTCGAAGGAGGAGATGTGCATATATGTGTTTGGGATGGTCTTACTAAGAAACCATCTCAGAAAATGGAAATGCCATACAGGGATATAGCTCTTACGTTGGCCAGGAGTATGTATGTAGTAATAATAATCATAAAGAAATCCTCATTCTTCATAGTATTTTATACCTTAATAATTGGAGTTCTGTGCAGAATCATAGGGTTGGTAACCTCCCTCCCTGGAGGCACTTGCAGCTTAAAAAGAAGCGGTGATATTTTAAAAGCTATATATATGTAAATCAGGCAGAGCACAGGGTGATGGATAGATGTATTCTTTGTTTAAATAAGTCTCTCTGATTTCACTTAAGTGTCTTCAGCCTTCATGTGCCATTTTCTCTAATAATAAATGTTTTTCTCTGAAGTTTGAACCATTGTAATGGAGTTAAATAGTCCTTTTATGATAAAGTCCATCCAGTGCTTAAATAGTTACCTTCTGATACCTCGTTAGTGACTGTTGAATAGAAGGCAAGGTTAGTCCGCTTTAGTCCAATAGTTTTTTAAGCAGAAATGATAAAATCTAGGTGGTGCTTCCTTGCTTGTGCTAGAAGGAAGAAGAATGCTGGTGCTGCGTTCCCCCCTCTTTAGTGTTTGGATAATTGTCAGCAATGCTTATGGACAGAGTTTTCTCCTCCTTGAGCTATTTGAAACTATTTTTCAGTACAATTGTAGAAGCCTAACTAAATGGAAGTTTGATGTTAACCAGTCTTCCTACCCGGCGTCAGGTATTCTGCATTTGTAAGCAAGTTAAGGCAAGGTAATTTAGGCAAAATTATCGTGGCGATGCATAGGAGGCTGGCAAGTCTGTGCTAAGAGTTATGGTTTGATAACAATACTGAAATAATCTGTGTGCAGTGCAGGGTTCTCCTCTACTTCTGCAGTACTGGAAGTAAAGTATTGCAATCACTTTTACAATGTGAAAACTAAAATTGTGAAATGAAGGAAGACTTTATAGTGTTGCAAAAGATGGTAATTAAAGGCTTGAGAATTGCTTTTTAATTTATATACAAGTCAGAAAATGTTTGCCATGATGCTGAATGCTGTGTCAGTGGGAGGGGGAGTGTGCGGCAACAGATTTCTAGCTTCAGCTTTTTCTCCACCTGCAAAACCGGTGGCAATATTTCTCTAAAATTGCATATTTACATTCATTCAATTTTATATGTAAACAAATTATATAAGAGAGGCTCTTCGTAACAGCATATGAAATCTTAATGCTGTTTTGGGAACCGAGAAGAACAATGTTCTGTATGGTGTACAGCCTATGCAACTCTGAATTGCAGAATACCTTCAGAAAACTATTCAGAATTGGGGTCTTAATGGGGATTTTTTCAGACTGGAACAAGAGATACTTCTTACAACTGCTAACACCGTTAACTGGTTTCCATTCATACAAGATGTGGCAAACAAGTAGTTCTCCAGTACTGGCCTGTGTAGAAGAGCTGTGCTGGTTTTTAATAAGCCAGATAATCCCCTGATATTCCGTTCTTCTATTTCCTTTGTCCTGGCTAATGAAATACACCATGGAGAAGCATCAAGAGTAGGCACCACCAAAAAAGGAAGATAGGAAAGCATGATCAGGTTAAAAAAAACTTGGGTGACATGAGCATGTGTGGGTTTTTTAAAGGTTTATTGCCAAATCGTATCTTAGTATTTTTCTTCTATCAATCTGCATGATTAAGACTTCTAACTACTTTTTATCAAATGCAAAAGCTATTTCTTTCC
>NW_008825167.1:4641744-4658101 GCF_000699105.1 Pygoscelis adeliae
ATATCATTCCCTAACTTTCTATCTAGTCAGCAGAGAAGAAAATCCTATTTATTGGCGCAATTTAAATGTGATTGTTAGTTCTGAAAGAAACTCTTAATTAAAAATGTTCTCCTCTGTTTTCTGGATACATACCGTCTATTTAATAGACGGCTGCCAAGCTTTGACTTCTTTTGGCAACCATGAATCTAATTAGCATTTCTGTACCAAATAGAACCTTTTTTTATTTTAAATTTGCAAAAGGAATGTAGGAATTCTCTCTTTATTTAAGAGTTTTGTCTGCCTCAGCAGCAACTACAATCTTTTTGCTCATAATTGAGGGTTACTGCACTAACACCTGACTGATAAATGCATATAGTCGGGATTTTCTTACCAGCTCATTGACTTAAAACAAATGCTGCCCTTATGCTTCTTTAAAAAAATTTTTTTTCGTGATGAAGCTTAAACTATAAAGAGCTAACAAATGAGATGAAACCAGTGATTTGTTGTCTGCCTAGCATATCCAGTCCTTTTTTTAATGTATAAGAAAATGCTTTTGTTTTAATTTGGCGTAAAAGCAAATGCTCTTCATTAAGAGGACACATAGCTCAAATAAGCTTGAGGACATGTATGGAGATGTTATTATTTAACTCGAATTGTCTTTCCATTCAGCAGCTGTGTGGAAAAATATGCAGGCAAGATAATGAATATGGTTGCATTATATGTCAAATTACTTACACAGATGAGTTACATGGGCAAGAGGTTTTTATGTCATCACTTCATCACTCACAGGGGAATAATGCAGTTCTTTTTTCCCACTTGAGAATATCATTAGAAAAACTTCAGACTACCAGAAAGGAAGATTACTGTCATGTTCTTGTAGGAAACCTTTAAAAAAAAAAAAAATCCTGTTGTGGAATAGGTTGGCATTCTTTCAGTCCATTTGCCAACACATTGATAAAATAGATTAACTTTTTTTTAATCCTAAGGGGATGGGAAGAGTCAGTGAAAGTCCGTTATTAATTTTGTTTTATAAACTTGTAACTGCTTTAGCTCTGACTCAGTCTGACTTACCTGGTTTTGATACTACTAGAGCTGCATGAGGGCCTTTATTCTTTTGATGGTTTTGTTGCTATGATCATACAATCTATAAAATGTAGTTGCATGTCAGCTATCCTTAATATTTTGTTTTTAAACTCACATTCAAGTCATAAGAGAAAGCTTTAGTAAAAGCTGCAACTTGTGCTGCACTTTAGAAATACAGGTGGCCTGTTTACATTTTTTTAAAGAACCCTTCTGACAAACCTAGCATGATCTGGTCCATTTTTCCAATACTATTAGACTTCTTGTATTTATAAGGAAAAATTGGCTAATGAGATGCAAGATGTGGATGTGATATGCCTGATGCTACTTATATTTTTCATCTTTGTCTCAAGGAGGTATAAATTCTAAGACTAAGTATATTCAGCTGTTCTAACAGATGAAAATGCCATCTATTTCTCAGAGTGGTTTTGTTTGTTAGAGCTACTGTAATATTTGTGATATTCAGCATTTCAGTTGTATAATTTTCAGCATTTTGCTGTGAAGTCTACGTAAAAATGAACTTGTTCAAAATTAAAGTGCGTATTAATCAGATACTTCAGTATGGGATTTCTGTTTGTGTATTGAGTTACGGTTTCCCACAGTGTTTTTTCTTCAGCAAAGTAGGAACTGTCACAGCATGACATATTTATGCAGCTCCAAAATAACTTCTGGCGGTGTCAATTCAGAATGGATCCAGTTCATGTTGTCTAGGAACATCTACCTAAGTCTTGTTTTCATCAGAAATGTATGGGGGAAAAAATTCTTTACCCTACTAGATCTTAAATTGTATTCAGTTGCGTTTGCCTTGATTGGTATGAATGTGTAAAGCTGCTGGAAATTAAAAAGTAGCATAGGCCTATTACAGGTTTGCTCTGGGCAAATTTGGTACTAGATTGCTGCTTTTTCTTCAAAAATATCTGCTTGTGATAAGCACTTGAGGAATCTTTTGGCCCATCCGTTGCCTAACTGTTTTTTGATATAGTAACTTTGTTTTATCACCTCAGTGTCGGATGTTGTAGGCAGAACTGTTGTAAGCAATTGAAGGTCTAGAGCGTACAACGTTAAGCAAGTGAGAGAAAATATATTGGAGACTTCAGACCATTGTAGGACTTTGCTTAAAACTCAATAGTTATAGATGGCTAGGTAAAGTAGATTTAGATTCTCTTCTCTTATGTAGTTCTTGCTCACTTTAGCAAATGTTATGACACTGTCATGGTCCAATTGACATAGTAGGCCAAGTTTTGAGGAAACCAAGTACTCCTGTAAGTGTGAACTGCACCGAAGTGATCATGGGATCTGGTCACTTCCTGTGCAAAGCTCCTAGGTTTAATCTTTACTCTTCTTTTTTCTAGTTCTGTTGTATAAGTAGACTCAAAAAAACATTGACACTATCACACTATCAGAATATCTCGGTGTATGGAAATGCAGTCTTTAAAATGTACTGTAATGTCTTTTTGTAAAGAACTATCCTGAAAACCAGATGTCTCTAGAACAAGATCTTTTGTATCTCTGTATTCCAGTTCTGTTGAAGAGCGGATTGCTGTATAAAGTATCAGTACAATTTAACAAGACCTGGTTTTCTTTTTGTTTTTGAAGGACTTGGTAAATATTGAGATGTTTTTGACTGCTAAAGAAGTGGAAGAGTCATTGGAAAGACAAGAGACTATGACTTGCTTGGCTTGGTGTCATGATAACAAATCCAGGCTCAGAAAAATGAAGGTATGAAAATGTAACGTGTTCATGTTTTGCTTAAATTTGTTTTCTAAACTACTTGGATATTTCATGTGGTCAATTTGGTTTAAATTATAGGTCTTGAATGAGGCCTTGTATAAAAGTAAGGACAGTAAGTACAAAACTCTTCTTTTAAGAAGGTGTAGGTAGTTGGAGCTAAACTAGCTTGTGCAAATGCCAAACCTGAAACTGAGTGATAGGTCATCTTACGGATGCAAGTGTTGTCTCAACAAATTATGCTCAAATAAAATAATAATACTCAGTTGGTTTTAGTGTGATTTAAAACATCTAAATGCAGAAATATGTAGTCCCTTGATGCATGTGAACTTACATTTATAACTCTCTGCATCCTGCTGAGAATATAACTCAGTTTATATATGAAGGTATCTTAAGAGTGAGACTAATGGGTAAACCTATGTCCTCAGGCTTAACACCGAGAGAAATTTCATACAGATTTTTGTCTTAGTATTTTTTAAGTGTTGTTTGTAAGAAAACAAAACTTGAGTAACGAACTAACTTTCTGTGAGAAACTACTGTTGAAATGGTTTTTCAAAAACAAAAGCTGAGTCTAATCAAGTAATAAACACAGTAAGTCTTTTTCTAGCCATTGAATACCATGACCTGAACATGCTGTATACTTGTTCCTATGCAGTTGGTTTAAATGTCCTTGTCTCTTAAATTCTGCATTTCAAAACATGCTGTAATCTTTTATAGGGCTTGCAGAAATCTGTTTTTAACTGATATTAACCAAAATCCCTGCCTCCCTCAAAGATGTTTGTGTCTTATTTTTTAAACTAAGCGCTTTCTTTAACCAAAAATGTTTGAGTGCACTTAATGATAAGCAAAGAGTGACGTTCTCTGTCACTCAGGGGCGCCAAAATGAGAATGAACCGAAGATGGGACGCAAAAGTAAATCGGCCAGTGATTACTCTAAAGAAAATGATGATCTTGTTATGGAAACCATTAAAGGAAAACCAGAATTGGTATGTAAACGCTATTGCATAATTATACTGCTAAAAAATCCCCCTTATGTAATCTTAATATGTTAAGTAATATAAGAAATAAAATCTGAATATCTTACTCTTTCATCACCAATCTTCAACAAACAATAAATAAGGAAAAATCTTCCCCATCCCTCTTTTTGGAAAACAACAACAACAAAAAAAATCTATTTCTGCAAGCCCTACTTTTTTTTTTTTTAACCAAAAACCAAAGCTTAGGCTGTGAGAGATCAGAGTTGGAAGAAGAGAAATCACCATGCTTCTTTTTGAAACACAAATAAACATTTCTTCTGTTTCTGGTTGCTTAGCTACTTATCAGTGATAATGTTCTAAAATCCCAGCCACCACCTTAATGCAAGCCTGATCTAAAAATTAAACTGTATGTTGGCCTGGAAAAGCACACAGTCCTATAGTCTTTACAGATGTGAGCTATCTAAACTCTTGTGAATAGCTGCCGTGGAACTGTTTGAAGGTACACAAAGTTGAAATGTACGCATCATCTGATTGTCTAGGACTTTTCTTCTAGTTACACTTGTCTGCAGAACCCATAGAGCCATTGGCTTGCAACTTACTTGAAGATTCATAAAAACAAAACCCAAACTCTGAAGGTTGTTTTGGGATATGCATTTTTTGCCATTGAAACATTTTAACAAAGTACTAAGCCCTAGGATTTAGTATCACTAACAGTTTAAAAGCTTGATCAATTTTTTAGTAGAAATGAACTTAGTTAAAATTCTAAATGAGGGTTTTGTGTAGATTTGAATAACAGCGTATTTTAAAATAGCCCTGTTTGAAAAATTCAAATAAAGTAGAGAAGAAATTTTTATTCTCTGCTAAACATGGGCTTGAGTACAGAAAAATGCATAGTTGGAAAATAATTCATGTTCTATTCCTTAAACAAGTCTATTTTAACATGTGACAGAATGAATCATTTTTATGTTCAAATGGCTTACATTTCACATCTTAAAATAAGCAATTGTTGCAATGTGTGCATTAGTCACCCCAGGCAGCTAACTGATACAAATGTGGAGTTGCTCAAATTCCTACTGAAGTCACTGAGGAATTTTGATATTACTCTGCTGATGGACAATAAACAAAAGGCAGCTATTCATTAGAAGCATGGGGGAAGAAGAAAACCATTTGCCAAATGGAGCAGGGTAACTCAAGGAATACAGTTCTTTTCAAGATTCAAAGGACTTTGGGTTGTCGTTGTTTTCTTAAGGTAATAAAACAGTTGACTGAGTCCCTGTAAAGAAGCATAGTGACTTGTTCTTTTATGGGGGGAGAATCTTTTTCTTTTTAATTCCACATATTCAAAGTTTTTTTATAGATTTTGTGAACTGGTGATGGAATTTGATTTAAAGGGACATTGTCAACTTCATTAGGCTTCAAATTTTACCTTTTTCCAAAAACAGGTAAATGCCACTTGGTTTTCTTGTTTGAGACTTGTTTCCAGCATGGCTTTTAGATGTTTGACAAGAAGAGCGGGATAGAAGTTTGAAGAAAGGGAGGGAGGGAGGGGATTGCAGCAACTTAAACTCTGTGCTGTTTTCTGTTAATATTGGGGACTTTCAAAATAGTTTTCAAAGACTTGTTTCTTCCTTGCAGTCTTCTGGGTAGACCTCTCTTGTCTAAATTATCACATAGCCCCAAACTTCTGTTGAATCTACTACTTTAAATTGTAAGAAAGTACAAAGAAACCACCTGTTACTCTCACCTGCATCTCAGGTAATGATGCTTTCAGTCATTAGGAAAAAGTTCATCCCTGCTAAATATTGAAGTTTTGAAGGAGGCAAGAGGAGGAGGTTTTTGTTTGCTTTTAGGGAATTCTGTGCTGATGTCTTGTCTGTAAAGTCAGCATTTCAACTTTTTTTGCATGAATGCCTAAAAGCAAGCAAACAAGGTTGCATGTTATTAACACTTTCTTTTTTTGTTGTGCACACGTAGTACTTAACATACTGTGCAGTGCAGTTTTGGCACCATCTAAGACCCTGTCTTGTCTTTAATCTCAGAGCTGTCTGGAGTTCAGCCTAAGGATTCAGGAGTTCATTGAACTCATTCGACAGAACAAGAGACTGGATGCTGTGAGGTATGAAATTAGGATGCTTACCAATTAATTTTCTGAACAAGATGGTATTATGCTTTATTAGAAACATGTGACTATTATTGCAACACCCAGAAGCCCAACTGCTGTAAAGGATCTTGCTAGTGTTGTGATCAGGCTTTGGATTTAAGCTGGGGTTGAATTTTTTTTAAAGGCAAGGTGTCATTCCACAGATGCACCTTTTTAAAAAGTTAATATTGTTGCTGAAACTCTGCATCTTCTTACTCTTCAAAATCAAGGTTTAGAAAATTAATCTGTATTATAAAACAATTGTATTTTCTGGTGGCATACAATGTAATGAACATATTTACCCTTAACTAATTTTCAGGAGGTACAGCTAGCTTCTCATAGGAACTCATTACAGTTTTAATCACAAAAAATACTAAGAGGTTAACGAAACACCCATGTAAAGCTTAACATTTCAATTTTGATTGAATTCTTTTCTGCTTTACTGTCTTCATTTAAACTTTTTGTTCTACAAGTTATGCTTTAGGCCAGGTTCACCTTTTGTATTGAATAGATAATTTGGAGTTCTGTATTGTCATGTATGTGAGAATAATGAGCTATGTTATGTTACCCCCACTCCCTTCCCCTGGCCCCAGATGAAGAAACCAACTCAATATCCATTTTTACCTCTTTTGAACTAGTTCATTGGGAAGGAAGTAACACTGCCCAAGGTGGTGTGAATCCGTAACAGAAATAGTGAGACCTGAAGTCACTGCCTGACTTCAACCACAAGACAGTCTTTCTGGCAATACTTATCAGTACATGAAGCAATTTATGCTTTTAAGTTAGTGGTCCTGATTTGAGGTGTTAGAATAATGTTCCAGGATAACACAGGAAACCAGTTCTGCTGAAATGAGTGGTATTTTGATACTGGGACTATAAAATGTGTTGGTAATTCTGATAAGCAGTGATCTTGCCAGCACCACAAAGTATGATGCAGGTGGCAGAGCTACTGGAGCTTACACATGGACAAGGGAGAGAGGATCTCACAGCAGGTTCTGTTTGGTAAGAATATTCAAATCTAGGGAGAGATGACAAGTTTTATGGCTAGACTTGAAGCTTTGCTGATACATTCTGGTGATAACACTGTTGCCACTTAACATTTCCGACAAGTTTTATGTTAAGGAAGTTGCAAGTCTTACTGTCTTTAAAACCATACTGGGTACTCCAGAAATTGAAACCAGCAGGAGGCTTGTATTTGTGGCAAAGCTGCTTTTTGGTCAGAGGAGCACAGAGCTATAGAAAACACATAAAGTATCATAAGCACAGACTGAAA
Source organism: Pygoscelis adeliae (assembly GCF_000699105.1). Classification (NCBI taxonomy): domain Eukaryota; kingdom Metazoa; phylum Chordata; class Aves; order Sphenisciformes; family Spheniscidae; genus Pygoscelis; species Pygoscelis adeliae. Next base: position 4,648,922 of record NW_008825167.1, read on the forward strand.
GCGTTCTAGCGCATTCCCAAGTCTTAGATGTAAAAACTGTTCTACAGGGCAAACCACAGAACTTTTCTTGAATAGAATGGTGAGAAAGACTTAGTTGTTCAAAAACAAGAATAAAGGAAAAGGTAGTACAAGTATGTGGAGAGGCTAGTCTAATACTAACACCACCCCCAAAGTTACCTTAAGTTTTAGGGTTATTTCCAGTTCTTTCTAATCTCATTCAAATGTGGTGCTTGCTTTGAGCTAACTCATATCATTCCTACTCTGCCCTCCTTGCATCTAAATCATCGTTGTTTTGGTCCCAGCCAATGCAAATGTGCAATCTGATAAACTCCAGCTAATTTTAATAATAAAAAAAAACCAAATAAACCACCAAACCCCTACATGCTAGCATTTAGATATGTGCACTTACCCTTTGATAGAGTTCTCAAATCCTAAGGAATTGTCAGGTACTTATGAAAAGGCTGAAAGACACTCAGCTACATTATCTGTCTTCTGAAGTCCATGGTGTTCTTTATATCCAGCGAATACTGTGCCTTTGTGCCTTTAGCTTTATTCTCTGCTAAGTTTGCTTCTTTGCCAAATGTGCAGTCATGCATCTTAGGAGTGAGTAGTCCATGCTCTAAAAACTATTTTCTTTGAGCTGCAGCTTCCTTATGTAGCTTGGAAACCAGAGGCAGGCATAGAGCTGAAATAAGGAGATAGGCTGAGAACTGGGACAAAGTAGTTAAGGTCATTCTGTATTTTATTGTTGTTACTGGATATTTGTTTCCCTCTGATCCCTTTTCCACATCAGAACTGGTAAAATTTGCAAGTTGTCAACCCTCAAGAGGACCTAGCAGCCTTGGCATGGAATAACTTGTGCTATCATAGCCTCTGAGGTTTAAAACTTACACCTCCTATCTACATTGCAAATAGGCATCCATATTGAATGTTGTTAGGGGTGAAGCATGTATATTCCATATACCTATTGAAATTCAGGGTTGACATATATTTTATACTCGGCTATTATAACTTGCCAGTCATAACAATGTTGCTTCAACTAGATAACTTCTTGTAAAATGAAAAGGAGCTACAGAAGTCCTATATCTTAACTCACTCCTTTTTAACACGGTGAGTTTTGATAATTTTGTACATTCATCGTTCAGTATCTCAATGCTTTCCTTAATGTGGCTTAAAAATGTTAGTTTTCACCATCTCATTCTACTTTGCTTCAAAATAAATATGTAATGAATAAGAGAATATATTTTGGGAAGGTATAGCATAAATCTTATTGCTTCTAGCAAACTGTTGGAACTCATGTTTTTATTAGCTTGCTTCTGTTAAGTGCCTGCAGCAGGATTCTTTCAGTATTGTGTCCGTGGTGCAATAAATAGGTCAGGCATCCATTAGAAAGCAGAGAAAGAGGCTGTTTACCAAGTAGTTTCCTGTATGAGTGGAACTCAGAGAACTGACATTTTGTTGAAATGCAGCTGGTGTTTAAATAAGTTTGAAAGCTTTGCTTACTGCCTGCTGCGAACCTCTGAAGTGACATATTGCTTTAGGTTAAAATTAATGTGAGCTTTAAAATTACACATCTTATTAAAAAGAGTTTGAATTTCTGTAGCTTTTTATTAGTACAAACGGACCTTCCTCTAAGGTAGTTTATCAGAGTAGTCTTGAAAGTGCCAGTTTCAAGAATGTACAAAAACTATTTCTTGAATACAAAGAGCAAATCTCTTAAGCTTAACTACATCACAAAGTTTTTTGCCTAGTGTCATTAGCCTTTAACTCCCACAGTCTCTTTAGGTTTTTTTTTTGTAAAGCTCATACCTATTACAGTAACAATGAATGACTGATGATATTAATTTCACACTTTTAGGGCTCTCACTAATATCTTTCTGGGAAATCTGACAGCATTCTACTACTTTGCTCTTATGGGATGCTAGAGATACACGGAGTTCTTAGCTAAAAGCTTAACAAAACACCCTGGGCACTTCTTGTTCTTGGGATGTAAAGGACAAAAGGAGTAAATAAAAATAGCTGATGATGCACAGAGTTAGAAAGTGGCCACAGTGTATTCATTTTAGTAAAATTCTCTCCTATAAGGGTGAATAAACACAGCTTGTTCCTTTATTTTTATTGTGGGGTGGGGTGTGGGGTTGAACAGGTGTATAGAAATAATAATAAAACTTCTGAGCACTCTGAGTATAAATTTTGCTAGTAGTCATAATGGTCTCCAAAATAAAAGCATGCAGGCATCAGTCAGAAAGACTGAGCAGAAAGAACAAGTGATTTCTTGATAACATCTTATGTTTGTGTTCAGTTATTGCTACTTCCTGATAAATTTGTTCATTCCTTATATTCAGGCATATGTAGATATACACATACACACTGTATAGCTTATTTACTTTTTTAACAACTTAATGTACCCTTAGTAGACAGTAAACTGTAAATCGTCCGATCTTCATACACATCCTTTCATTCTTGGATTTGTCAAGTACAATATGTCTGCTGTATCTGCATGGGCTAGAGGAACAGCTATTTCAAACGAAAGACGATGGACTTTGTCCCCATAGAGGTTACAGAATCGTTCCAGGATTTGGAAAAACAATTTTTTCTACCTATTACTTGGATCTGTCATGAGAATTTAGTTAGTGGTTTCAGTGATGGTCCACTGGTCATGATTTAAAAAAATAATTTTTGAAAAAATTTAGCCCCCTGCTCTAGCTATACTGACTAGTGTGTGCTAATGGTGGTAAAAACATCGTAAATAAGCATTGTAAGGTTCATATATACCTTCAAGAGCATAATGTTTGCACAAAGAGATGGAAATAGCTGAATGAAAAGGGGAGGGGTGAGTAATGGCATGAGGGCAAATAAGGTGTTATTTAAGTGTTGTGCATTCATGAGTACTCGCATAGTACTGTTTCTTGCTTCCCAATCTAAAAAAGACTTGGGTGCTGTGAATTAACGAACTTGCTTCTCTTTTAAAGGATAACTTGCTTCACTTTAATTTCTCTATGTTGGCACTCAGAGGATGAAGTTCAGACATTAGCATGGCAGGCTTTGTGGGAAAACTTCCTTGTTTTCTTAAGGGGCACAGGCAGAAGGGAAAGTCAGGAGATGAAGACTAACAGGTCACTTCAGAAAACCTAGTTCCTTCTGGCTGAACCTAAAATGGCCACCACATCCCAGTGTGTCCAGTACTTTGCAAATGATGGAATTGTTGGATGGCTGAGCACTTCTCCTTTGAATGGCTAGCATGCACGCAGTGATTATATATCTTACGTACACAAAACAAAGTGTTGATGCTAGCTCTTCTTGAACACATGCAGTAAGTGTGGCCAGTGTTGGCCTGTTGCAGCTCGGGGTCTTCCTATAAGCAAGGGGGATGTATTGCTGAAATGCTGTCTGTAAGAGCAAATTGTCAAGGCCTGACGGGGAGTAGGACCACAATACTAACATGGCTGGTGCAAAACTGAAGTACCACTTCTGTTTTAACATCACAGAACACAAATGCACAGTGATCAGTTCTTTTAAGAGGATTTTTTTTTCTCTTCTCCCTCATGCATGCACACACAGTAATTTAGCTTGACTGGTAGGTCTGAATTTTTTGCTTTGCCTAAGCTTTCTTTTAAATAGCTATTGCTTTCATCTGCAGCCGTGCACTAGTACTTATTTTAGCTTTCTTCCAGTATGTCCAGGCTGCCTAGTCTCTTCTCTCAGGCCACAGGTTTTGTACTTCTGCTCTCATAACAGTAATCACCTGGAGAACCATATTTACATTCCTGAATTGCTCACCCAAAATAGGAAGTTGGGTGGAAACAGTCTGTCCTACATAACTTCCATTGCTTCCTGGTTTGGGTGGGAGAGGAAGTAGGAGTACTGAAACACTGCTAAAGAGACTGTTCTCATGGTATCGATGACCTAAGTGTAGTTTAGTGGAACACAGAATTGGGGGGGGGGAATCTTATCTAGATTTTTTTTATTCAATCCATGAAATGGGCAATTGGAAAATACTGTATGTTCCCAAAAGTAATTTGTAACTTTAAATAGATTTTAACAAGACTCTTTAAAAGTTAAAAAGAGCAAACACTTACCAAGTCATCTCTGAAGTACTCCGGTATCTTCCCCATAATACAAACTGTGGAGAAAATATGGCATAGGGGTGACTTTTCTACGCTTATGCAATGCCAGAAATCCAATATAGTGCTGATTCTGTACTCAGTCTACTATGCAACATCTGTGCACCACTGAAAACAGGAGCTTTTAGCAGAAATGCAGAACTAATCATCCAGTTTAAAGGCTGGAGGGTTTTCCTGCACACTTAAACTCCAACTTGAGAATTGATGATCTTGGGAAGACTAGGTAGGGGAGGCTTTCATACAGGGTTTTAAAGTAGTTGAATATCCTTATAATCTGATAATAATTTTCTGCTTTCTTAGTATTAATTTCCTGGAAAATATTAAAGTTTGTATTTTTGCTTTAGGTTTCTGGTAATTCTGTCACTGCTTTCAAATATCCAAGTTTTCAGCCTTGTGTTTATCTCTTATAATCAGTATGTGTTAAGGTACAAAAACTTGTACTGCAGTTCTATTTAATTTTTTATTTCCCTGGCAAAAAAATTTGCTCTTAACAAGGTGTTTTCTACTACATTACCCTGAAAAATTTCTTGTAGTCTGCACAGAAAGTGATATTGCCTTCTAGCCTATACCGCCCCCCCCTCCGCCGCCCAAAATTTATTCAAGAGTAAACATTCTCTCAAATGTCAGTATAAACAAGGTAGATATTTGAACATTCTTGATGTTCAATGGTTTGGAATAGCTGATTATCAGACTGCATTTATCTCACTTGCAAGTGTATGCCAAAGGAGTGTGATACATTGAGCTTACATAAGGAGAGACATTTCTTCTAATAATCATGGATCTGTCATTCTAGATGTAGGTGAGGTAAGACTTCATGCTACAGTAAGAAGTTCTAGTTTCTAAGAAATTACAGTGTAAAATTGCTAGTTCTTAAAGTCATTTTTGCATTCACATTTGCAGGATTTATTTTTTTAAGCCCTTTAAATGCATCACTTTTTGGAGTTCATGTATTGAGAGCAGAATCTAGAGGTTTTCTCTGAAATCTTATGTAATTATGTAAATTGACTTGATTTAGAGACAAGGCTATCTAATAAAGGTATAAATTCTGTATTTCAGACATGCAAGAAAGCATTTCAGTCAGGCTGAGGGAAGCCAGCTGGATGAGGTTCGACAAGTGATGGGAATGTTGGCCTTTCCTTCAGACACTCATATCTCCCCCTATAAGGTAATGTTATGTTTGAAATTCCGTGGTACAGCAGAATAATAAAATACATGTTGCAGTTCTTTTTTCTTACAGGAAAATGCACTGATAATCTGAAGATCAAATGTTGCTCTAACTTTACTTTCTAAAATCTACCTTTATAATAGTCCTTAATTTTAATAACCAGTCCTTGCCTGTACGTTAATCCAGGTAGCATTTGTATTGTTGCAGTTGGGTAGTAACAGCCAGATTCACACTGAGCTAGGCTTACCACAAATCCAGCACTAAAGATCTGTGGGACTGGAAACGTGATATGCAAATACACAGCAAGGGAAAGAAGTTGGGGAAGAACAAAGGAAAAATGAGATAGTTTTGTTCAACATACTAGGCTGTGGCCTTAGTACATTAGCAGCAGTTCTTAATTCTACTTCTCAAATTACTGTTCTTGTGGTGGTTGGGCTGAAGAAAGGAAAGATGATTTGAATTGATCTGAAAGCAGTATTTTTGATGCTTAAAAGTAAGTGTTCATTTATTTGGATTATACAGATTAATGTGGATATTAGTGGTGATATCTACATCTAAATTTCAATCAAGCAAAATTCATAGGTAGTTACTGTTTCTACAGATTTTGAGTTTGTTCTTTGGTCATGTGCTAATTCACTTTTTTTAACTTGGCATTGGAGGCAGAAGGTAGACAAGAGTTGAGCTAGCAAAGCAAGACAAGAATCCTGTGAAATGCCAAGCCAATATGTGGCAATGCCAGTATAAACATGTCTTTTAAACAATTGATGAAATCAATGGTTTAACAAAGCAAACACAAAAAACCCAAACCAACAACCCACAGAATTAATGTGAATTTCTTTGCTAATCCTGGAGCCCTAGAAGGATCCTGGTATTTTGGATTCCATGTTTGATGTGAGTTACGAGCATAAATGATAGATGTGTTAGACTGGGTGTAAGACAGAGCTTATCGTTGTTTTAGTAGTTAGAAAGATATAGGCAGGACATAAAAATCTTGTATTTTGTTCTAAGGGCTAGTTTGGACAGAATGTTTCGGTGAGGGAGGGCAAGGAGAAAAGCTAGTATTGTTTCACCTACAACCACACAATTGGAACAAATTCCCTAATACTTCTTATGGATTTCACTTAAAACATTCTAGTTTATGGAAGTTGTGTTTTGGGTCCTCTAATAATTACCTAGATTAACAGAATCATAGAGTGCATGCTTGTTTGGAGATACCTTCAATATGTTGATTAGGAGTTCTGTGCATAAATACTAAAGGGGGGTAGATTCAGGCTAGATAGAAGAAGAAATTTTTTACGCTGAGGGAGGTGAAACACTGGCACAGGTTGCCCAGAGAGGTGGTGGATGCCCCATCCCTGGAAACATTCCAGGTCAGGCTGGACGGGGCTCTGAGCAATGTGATCTAGTTGAAGGTGTCCCTGCTCATTGCAGGGGGGTTGGACTAGATGACCTTTAAAGGTCCCTTCCAACCCAAACTGTTCTATGACTCTATAAATGGCTTCTTAAAATGGCTTTAAGTAAAATTACTTTTAAATCTGTGAGAAAGTTTGTCAGATAATAATATCTCTAATCAATTGGGTTTTTTATTAATCCAAGGAAAGAAGCATCTTCTATAACCAATGAATAGAACTTTCTCCAGCTTGTAGTCCTATCTTTTAGGACTTTTAAGGAAAACATATTTAATGTTGTGGCAAAACAAGCTATTTTCTTTTGATAGCCTTTGAACAAGCTTGTGTAGCTGTGGCTGGAATTATTCCAACTGGACATCTAGTAAGCTGCTACTTTTGTGTCCCATCACCTAGGCCCTTAATCATAGGCTTTTCTTAATCATTAGTAGTACTTCATCTCTTTATTACGGATCTGTTGTAGGCTCTGTCTGTTACATCTTAGGAATTGCCTTAAGGTCAGAACAAAAGCTTCATCCTGGAACACCAGGAACATTCTGGCCTTAGATGCGGCAGGTGGTAGAGCAAACAGACATGCAGTCTGGTGGCAGAAACGGTGCTTCTTGCTTTAGTTAGGGCAAGATAAGCATGTGTATTTACTTTTGCCCCCATCTGTATAGATTCTCTGCCTCAGTTGTGCTTGTTGGTTTGGAGCATTTAGAAGTCGGACAAATACTGCTTATGTCCAGTATTCTTTCCTTTCCTGTGGATTTGCCTCTGAATCTTTCTGCCTCTTCCTCGTGTGAATTCTTCTTTCGTGCTGTTTTTCTTCAACCATAGGTCCACAGTTGATCCAGCTGTTTCTGCTGCCAGACTTTTTCCTTTTCTCTCTCGTCTTAATATTTCTGGTGGCTTTTTTGAGTCTCTTGAAATCCATCACTTACACTTGCGCCCTTTTCAGCTTCTGAGTAATTCTACTTTCTAAACACTTGTCAGAAAAACACACCAGGACTGGTTTATGTGAGCTGCATCTCTTCCCTCCCTCATCCAAAGATATTCCCAGTTTAATGGGAGCTATTAAAACTCTGTTGATCCTGTCTCCAGTCCAACAGTTGTTCTGTCTGTGTCATGGAGACATGCAACTTCATAATCTCAGCTAAGATTTACTAGTTGTATGTAAACTACTTCTCCCCCCTGTTCAAATAGTCAGTTTTTAGTTAGAGAGAAGGGGTGGAGAAATAATTCTACACTTACTCAGACAACTGCTGTCAAAATCCAGTTTAGCACTTCTTTAAATGTTGGCCTCTTACAGTTCTACAAGGTATTTCCCAAGTTTAGTTGAAATATAGTTCTGTTAACATGTGATTTTAGGATAATGATAAATTTATACATGAAACACTAAAAAAAAAAGTATAATGGTACCATTAAATCCTTTGGATAAAAGTTCTCAGGCCAGTCTGATCATCTTGGGGTGGGGGAATTCCAGGATACAGGCTACAACAAAAGGTAATGCTGGAGTCCATCCTTCTCCAGTGTCTTGACTTGAATCAACAGGGAACTGAGGAGAGGCAGAGTGGGCCAAAGTGGTACAGAGCAAAGCATAAAGACTAGTGTCTACATCATGGCAAAATCACTGCCCAGTAATTTTGGCATAACATGCTTTGAATTTGATGCTGCTACTCGGTGTATTGTCTGTCACTAAGTCTTTCATTTTCTTTAAAAGCCTGTTTTATAAACTAAACAATATACTAAAATATATTATTGTTTCTGCTACTTGCCTGAAAGTGTAGCATGCACATATGAACTTACTTCTAAGATAAATAAACACTGTCACTTCTCATGACCAAAATGCAGGTTATGGATACAAAGGAGAAGGAGTGCTAGCAGAAGAAAGGAGTAGGTCTTTGCCTGTGTATATAACATAACAAGTATCTCTTCAAAGGGTCTTCACTTCTTACATGACTTTCACAGCATTACTTTTAGGGTTCAATATATCCTTCACCTGTGCATTTAGTTCTTGCTTCCATGAAAAAAAATCCCTACTTTAACTACTGTTTCCTGTTTTTTAAGTAATGCACAGCATTACAATATATATTAAAGAATTTTCATAGAATCATAGAGGTCTTTTCCAACCTTAATGATTCTAAGATCAGGTCCAACAGTCAACCCAACACCACCATGCCCACTAAACCATGTCCCTACGTGCCTCATCTACCCATCTTTTAAATACTTCCAGGGATGGGGACTCAACCACTTCCCTGGGCAGCCTGGTCCAATGTTTAACCACTCTTTCAGCAAAGAAATTTTTCCTCATGTCCAATGTAAACCTCCCCTGGCACAACTTGAGGCCATTTCCTCTCACCCTATCGCTAGTTACTTGGGAGAAGAGACCAACACCCACCTCACTATCACCTCCTTTCAGGGAGTTGTAGAGAGCAAGAAGATCTCCCCTGAGCCTCCTTTTCTCCAGGCTAAACAACCCCAGTTCCCTCAGCCGCCCCTCATA
>NW_008825167.1:4658255-4666888 GCF_000699105.1 Pygoscelis adeliae
ACTAGTTCTGATACAAGCCAGGATGCCATTGTCCTTCTTGGCCGCCTGGGCACACTGCTGGCTCATGTTCAGCCGGCTGTTGACCAACACCTCCAGGTCCTTTTCCGCCGGGCAGCTTTCCAGCCACTCTTCCCCAAGCCTGTAGCGCTGCATGGGGTTGTGGCCGAAGTGCAGGACCCGGCACTTAATTTGCACTTAATTTTGTCCTTAAATGCAAAGCTTACCTAAGCTTTGTCTAACCTGGGGTTGTGCCAGCTCTTCAAATTAAAACCTTTTTCCAAAATACTGTAAACATTATATATTACAAAGAGGTATCAGCAGAATTAGCCTGACTTGAGGTAAAAAACGCTTCTGACTTTTCGATGTTAACGGTTCAGAGGCTATAGAGCAAATATTCAACAATACTAATGTTGCTTCATAAGTAGGTCAGCATTCTAGAAAACTAAATGCAAGAAATAGCCTTACCAGGATTTACATACCTTAATTTAGGACCTTTCGTAGACGATGGAGGGAGATTAAATATTGTTATGCCAGCTATTTTAAGTAATACTTGATTTAAATCATATTTGTGGTAAAGTAGTATTAAAAGGTACTTTCTATACAGTACTTTCATACTATGCATTAGCATGCATACTTTTATTTTGTGATGGACTCAGTCTAGTGAGTTTTGCACAATTTACTGCTCCCAGGCTTTTCCCCGCCCAGTGCAATTAGATTGAGAACAACTTATAGTTGTGTTTGTTTTTTTAACAGGATCTCTTGGACCCTGCTCGATGGAGAATGCTGATCCAACAGTTTAGATATGATAACTACAGACTACATCAGCTGGGAAACAATTCTGTTTTTACTATAACACTCCAGGCAGGCCTTTCAGCTATAAAAACACCGTATCCTTTAATGCAGATACTACTGTTGAGTGCAAAAAAGCACTGTGGGGTTTTTTTGTTCTATGTGTGCTTTTCAGAGAGCTCAAAGAGGAAATGTGACACTTGAATATTTTTGCTCATGAGTTGTTTAAATGGAGTTTGAATTGGTCTCTGTTAAATTAAGGAGAGAGTATAATAAATGTGGCACTATGGTTTAAAAAAAAAAAACAAAACACAAGCCCAAACCAAAATTTTAAGGTGAAATCTACATTGTGTTTGCATACTAGGCTATCTTTCTATGTGTCTCAAGTTAGTTGAATATATCTGCAAAAGCTAGTGAGCTGGGTCAGAATTATTTTTTTTAAGCACTTTCACGCAGATTTACCCTGTCTGTTTTTATGTGAATATTCAAATATATCCTGCATCTTTTGAAACTTAGTTGGATTTGCTATTCACTATGGTGTGTTAGAGAAGGACTGGTGCCACTTAAGTGTTCTACATCAGAAACTTTACCTGTGGAGGGTGCCAGACACTTGTTGCTCACTCTTGTTCCTTGAAACAAAGCAAGCACTTGATTCTTACATCTACACGTCAAACTTGAATTCAATGGTCCTGTACACTCTATAACCTAGGCTATATTTGCAGAGTTTACTATCTTTTTTTCCAATGTATGTCATTAAGTAGTTGTTGTTACGTTCTGTGGTGGTTGTTTCTTAACTTTCTGTTAAACAGACAGTGTTATAAAGAGGATGGGAGCTCAAAAAACCCAGACTGCCCTGTGTGTAGCAAATCCCTGAACAAGCTGGCTCAGCCTCTGCCTATGGCACATTGTGCCAACTCCCGACTAGTCTGCAAGATTTCGGGGGATGTAATGAACGAAAATAATCCTCCTATGATGTTACCAAATGGATATGTCTATGGATACAATGTAAGTGTTGAAATCAATGACTTACTGAAGTCTAAAATAGCAGCGATTGTAATAACTTCCTATATCAAAATAAGAGCTTATAAACTCAGTCAGAAAGCTAGAAGTCTCTTCTGTATTAACAGAAGAAAAGTAACTTCTTGCGGTAATTTTTAAAGGTCTGTATATTTATGTGATTAAATTGGTCTTTAAAGAAGCTAATGTCTGATTGAGTATATGAATTTATAACGTGAAATCAAATGGCATTGGAAATCTTTCCCTCTGGAGAGCGATAATGTAGAATAAGTAACTTCTGTGGGCAAAGATATTTTGACCTCAGACTGTAACATCTTTTTTTTAAATAAAAAAAGTTTATTTACTAAACAGTTAAATAATGCTTTGAGTTACTATTGTGAATATTATCTTTTGATTTCACTCTTTTTCAGTCTCTGCTTTCTATTCGTCAAGATGACAAAGTAATTTGCCCAAGAACCAAAGAAGTCTTCAACTTCTCACAAGCTGAGAAAGTCTACATCATGTAGGTCCATAAAACACATGATGAAGTGCCGCTGGAATTTTGACACAGTGTATATTGGCATACCCTGTACAGGGGGGGGCCTTAATGTGTGGCAAAGAAGCAAAACCTGCCACCTTGGGGATCAGACCTGTCGGTGGCATTATTGTTTCTTGCGACCAAAGATCAATGAGCAACAATAAACACTCTTTAAAGAAAAAAAAAAAAAAAAGAGAGAGGAATTATGACTTAAGTTTGTACTTGAATAAAAACAAAAACAAATTTTGATTGTTAAGGTTTTGTAACATAAGGTCAAAAATTGGACTCTTCTCAAAAGTACTTTCATCTTCTAAAGGATAACTTTCTTTAAAGATGGACACTTGCACTGAGGGAAAAGTTACAACAGATTTGAAATTAAATCCATTTTTCTTCCCTCTTTTTCACAATTGTCCAAGACCCTTTTGTTATCAAAGATTTCAGTACTACCAGTATGTTCTCCTTTAAGCTCCTCTTTGCCTTCTTTATGATCCTCTCGTGAAGTAATCCTGAACATGAATTATGTAACTTATTTCCATGGGAAGATACCGATGTCTTTGACACAAGACTGGCTTCTCTGGAGGATCAACTAGGGACTGGTTTGAAGGAGTATGAAGTCTTTTTCCAAACCCAAATATTTTAAGGAGGTTGCATAAGTATCAAGAGGAACTGGGAACATTTCAGGCAAAATCCAATGCCTTGTTTAAATGTTCTTTTTCCAGTCTACCATAGTGTTAAAGTCCTTCTAAAGTTATTAGTTATGTGCATAGGGTTCAATATGAAATCATTAGTGCTACTGCCTTATTTCTTGCTTTGAGAATGTACTCACATGAAAATAAGCTGGTATTCTTAAGTGTTGGGCAAAGTTTCTGAAGATGCCTTGCAGGATGATTACATAATTTTAGGGTCTAAATAGTATTCATTACTGAAACTAATAGTTCAATTTTAACAACTACAGAACACATCCTTATGACTTTTCAAAAGAATTAAACCATTGTAGTTTAAACAAAACCATATTGTAGAGGTTTGTATTTAGCGCTTATTTTTGCATGTTGATGTTGATTAGCTAATAAAAGATTGTAAATGTAAAACATGTTAATAAAAATTGTTTTCCATTTCTTGATTATATAAAATTAGAAAGCTGCTTTGTATTTAAGTGTAAAAAATTAACTCTTTCATAAGGGTCTTTCTTTAAAAGGAGTGCAAGTTCCAAGTGTTGTTTCAGTCTTCTGCAAGATTTAAAAAAAAAAAAAAAAAAAAACCACCAAAAAACCACCACTGCACCACAATCCTAACCGTTGTTCTTCAGGCTCCACAATCACAGCATCTCAGTCAAATACCTATTGTTGGTTTAAACTTTTCATATATGAACAGTACACTCCAATCTGTTCCTGTCAGGTTTTTTTCTGTCGCTTCCTAGAAGGCTGCCTGATGTCCTGGAGCCTTTCTGCTAAAAAGCTTTGTGGTAGATGCTGGATGCGAGGTTTTGATGCTTTAAAGAAAGCTAACAGAGAATGCTGGAGGGACCACAACTTCTGTTCATGTTCAACACTTAGAGATCACAGATATATAAACTGAGTGTATCAGCCATTCTGAAACGGTAAATGCAGTGGGATTTCCAGTGAGGTATGTCTGAAACGGTTCCATTTTCAGTAAGCATGCATTATTGGTGCTGCTGAACAGGTCTACCTGCAACGCTGCAGAGCTGCCAGCTTGGCAGACTGGTGTTCCTGTACTTACTGCTGCAAGGGTCTGTTTCCCTCAGTGTTTTCTAAACCATTTAGCCATTCTTTAGAACAAAAGCAGTGTGCCAAGAGTAAGTGGAGGCAGATAGTGAGAGAACTTGCAGCTGTAACCAGAGTAATTGGCTATCAGTTAAGCAGTAACTGATCTCCCTTCCTCATGGGGTAAGGGTTGAAGCAGCATCGACTCAGAAGGGGAGAGGACATCACCCTGGGGAGCAGCATCTGTTTTTCTTTGGCAGACCATTCACAGCATCATAGCAGAAAGGCAAGGATAACTTTGAGAATGGCAACCTCGCTTTTCCCTGCTTTACAGAAATGCATAAAAGGCCACAGCAGGGAGGAAGGGGTGGATTTCTTATCAGCCCTGAGGAAACGCGTGGTAACTGCACAACAATTGTAGGGCATGGAGATTGTTGCTTTTGCTTCTCTAAGTACTAGTTAGAGCTGTGGTTTCCTGATACTTCAGCCCTTTTTGCTTTCTGTGGCCTAAGTGGAGTGGTGGAGAAATCCATGCTCCCAAAAAAACTAGTTTGGGGGAAGGGAGGGGAGGAGAGCAGCTGTTCTGCAGCAGGAGGGCCTCTCTTTATGGGAGGTGTCATTTCAGAGGGCTAGGGCCGACATGAGGTCTGAGTCCCTGATGGTGTGTTACAAAGAAGGTGCTCCAGAAGGAGCCTAGGGGAGCTTCAGCTGTTTGTTAGCCATGATTGCTCATTTTAGAAATCTGCAGTCAACCAACCTATTTTGACTACAGTGAGACCTGTTTGATACAGGCAGTTTCTAGTCCCCCGGCTGATCCCTATGGACTGTGTCCAGTACATGCACCTATAGGCTGGCTTTCATTCTCAAGCTTGCTCTGGCATGGCTTTAGAAGCCTTCCAGCTTTATGAGGGTCAGAAATGGTGGCAGGGATGGATTGCTTTGGTGCAGCCTGGAGTTCTGGTTTGCGTTCCCTGACTGCTTTCCGCAGCCTTGAGCTCAGAATCCAACAGGGGTGTCAGTCCATAGCTCATATCACGGGTGGCTTCAGACATCAAACCAAGAGCAGTATGTGACGCATAGTAAGTGTAAACTTACTGCCTGTAAACACTATGTTAATAACGGTTCCCTCACTGCATTGATGCCTGCCTGTGGGTGTGCTGAGAAGAGGACTTTGAAAGTATGGCTTGTGTAACTGGTGGAGGCGGGGCAGGGCTACAGAGGCTTTCCTCGACAATTGAAAGTTTCGGTAAAGATCTTGTTGAAACTGTCTCATCCTAGCAGTATCTTGCATAGCAGTAAGATCGTAAAATATAGGATGGGGCATCAGTTACACAACCTGACTGTAACCAGATGTGGAAACTTCAACAAATATGGCCATTACTCGCTATATAGAAACTAAGTCTTTTCTGCAATTGTACGTCTTGTCGTGTTACTAGCGATGCCTGTGTGTCAATCAATCAAAAAGTGGCCATCAGCTACTTTAGATGAGATTCTCAGTCTTTTTTATGGATAACCTGCATCATCGATATGCCCAGCAGTATACTGAGGTAGAAGACAGAAGGCAATCCATTTATTTCCTTAAGGGTACAAGTTGCTGCCTGTACAGTGAAGGACATCCTTTTGAAATGGATGAGATTGATTAGTAAAGTGAAGACTATGTCCTCTCAAGATCTGGCGGAGCTGTAAATGAACAATACCTTTACTGTGATGTTTTTTTCAGTCTTGCCAAGCAATTTAACAAAACGAGACTCGAGGCTCTGGATTTTGGTTATGGTGTTCCTATTTGAAGGCAACGCTTTGTCCCAGTTATGGTCAGGACAGGTTTCTCCAATTTCCACATGGAGCTTGAGAATTGCCTTAACCTTTCCTTCTATTTGTTGTGGTCCAAACCCCTAATCTAGACGCCGAAGATTCTCCAATATCACAAGAGAGAGGTATTGGTAACTTCGTATTGGTGACTGTTCACGACGCGATGGGTTTCTCCGATACCTGTTTCAGCTTGAGGTATGCCATCATCGACCAGGCTGAGAAGGGTTCAAGATGCTGAGATTGCAACACTTTGTAGGTAGGAAGTAGTGAAGCTGATACCATGTTCAGGCAAGACATTTTGTAGGAAGCTTTAAAGACTGATGGGCTGGTATGGTTTGGGGTTTTTTTTAATATTATAGGCATGTCCTTTCCTACTCATTAATAAGATTACTTCTTGGACAAAAAGATTGTTTGGGAGAGGAAGAATGAGAAAATTACATACAGCTGGTAATCTGCCAAAAGGAAGCCTTTCAGCATTCTTAACAGACCACTGTTCAGAAAAAAAAGTAACACTTTGGCTTTCTTTTTTGTCTGCTTCGGGTAGCCTGAGCAGAGTGCGTTGGGAGACACACCGAGCACTTTATCAGGGCATGCTTTGAGGCCCGTGACTACGCTATGATCTTGTGTACTTGGGTCTCCCATAGCATGATATAGAGGTCACTTGGTGTAACAAAATGAGTATTTAAATCTCTTTCATCCTGGTTTTCCATGTTCTATAATGAGGTATCAGATTCTGCTTGGCATGTTGTTTCTTCCTGCTATGTCCTGCAGTCTGCAGGCACGATTAACACTGTCCCAGCAGCAGGCTAACGGGCCTTTTTGGCTTCCCTGTTTCAGTCTTGTACTCCTTAGGCCAGGGTTTTTGGTTGTATTCTCCAGCACACTCCACCCTGAAGGCTTTTTTTTGGGGTTTACCTGGCTCTGAGCAGTGGTTTTTCTGTGGCGTGACTTTCTGGCATTTGGTACAAATAATCTGCATCTTTAAAGGCAAAACCAGGCTTTAGTGACAAGGTGCTGTCCCAGCTGTCTAGCTCCATGCTTTCTGAATTAGGGCACCAAATAAACCCCAGCCCAGATCAACAGGCTAGTTGATCAAGTCTGATCTTTATCTGATCCTTGAACAGATAAACTGCAAGTAGTTTCTTCTGGTCATTGAATGCTATGGTAACTATTTGTTTCTATTTGATGATGAGGGGCATCTGCAGGTTAGATATTCACCAGGATCTCCCTGCCATTATGCTTTTCCAAAGACTCCGTGCCTGGTTGGTTCTGCAATATGCATCAGCCACACTGAAAGGCAGCATTTTTTTAATTTACTCGTTTATTTTAAAGAATTGGCCCTGTTAACTAAGCTTTGAGAAGTTTTCAGCAGCTCAGCTTTCTCCTTGTTTTAGGAAGAGATCTAGGACGGGCAGAGGTGGACAGCAGAATCTCTTCTTACCTCTTTACTAACCTATCTTCTTCTTGTAGGCAGGTAAGTTCTGTACGTAGAATAAAGTATCTCTGGCACGCAGTCAGGGGAAGAAAATTTGCAGTCGTGGCCAGCAAGAGGGAGCAAGAAGCTATAGCCCAGTTACTGTTGGATGCGAGGGCTGAAGAGGTTTTCGGCACAATAGCTATAGAGCCAACACAATGTAGTTCTACGTTAGAGTTGGCTTTTGGGAGAAGTTCAACGCCTATCTGAGGTAGTCATTAAAAAAAACTTCATCTTAAGAGATCTAGTCCTGATTTCAGTTTGAACTGAAGTTCTAAGACTCTGTAAAAGGAAGGTCTTCATTTTAAAAATGAAATTAGTCCTTATCATTGCTAGCTAGCGACAACTTAATTTCACTGCGGTGCTCAGAGGTTTGAATAAGATATTTCAGACTCCACCATAAAATCCTGCTATTAGACCATGTTAAAATTATCAGAGATCTGTATCCTAAGCCAGAGGAAATCAGCTGTAGGATAATTAGCACTGCAGGAAGAAGAATAGGAAATAGCAGAACAACAAGAAATAGAAAAGGCTGCTGAACAAGAAAAGCTGTTTGTTTTGACTTACTAAAAATGAGAAGTGTCAGGGTAGAGTTAAGAAATACTATCAGCCAGCTATCTTCCAAAGAGATTAAAATAACTGCAGAAGTTTTTAAAAGTGCAAGTAAGAGGAAAAAATTAACATGAAACAACTGTGTGGTAGAGATCCAAACTTGATTGCAAAACTACACCCAGCACCTTGCTGCTTGCTCCTAATAAAGACAGCGATGTTCAACGTTGGTGGGTGGGGTGGAGAGGGAGATATACTGAGACAAACAGAAATAACCTAGCAACTTGGAAGTGTAAAAAAGTGTGCGTGAGTTATAGAAACCGAGTGATCGCTCTCCTGGAATTGTTAATTGTTCAGATCTAATGGAAAGAAGCTGTTCCAGTATCCAGCCCGGGGATGGTATCACATGAATGGAGAGCCTCTACTGCAGTCGCTGTTTTTTAAGGAAAGGGGAGAAAAAAATCAACCTGAAGGATAACTGTAAGTGAGCATGAAGGGGAGATGTTTGCTGAGGATAATTATGCCATACCACCCTGATGACCACTGTCGTTAAGATGAGTCTTCTCAAACAAAATCCAGCTGCAGTGCAGCATTACGTGTATTGACATTAGCTAACAACTGGAGAAGATGGGAATCAGAAGTTGCGTGAGGATCTGGCTAAGGGAGATGGGATAAAGGTAGCTTGAAGGGCATGGTAACCGACGGGATTCCTCGGGGATCTCTTGTGGAGCTGATACTAGTTGTCATTCCTGACGTT
>NW_008825167.1:4666917-4672566 GCF_000699105.1 Pygoscelis adeliae
AAAAATAGTAGACAGCCTCAGCCCAGAGGATGCTGGAATATTACACAGGAAGAAAAACGGGTAACCTTGAGGAGTGGAGTAACAAATAAACGAGATTGTTTCAGCACTAGAGTTCATTCAGCTGTTGATTAGGACCTCGCTTGAAAGAGTCCTCACTATACACCGTGATCGTGGAGGGCTTTGAGCCTCCGATGTGTTGCATCTTCGAAACAGAAATGCAACCCTAACGTGGTGCTACCGTCGGGATGAAGGAGCGAGGGCTGCAAAGGGGCCTGGCGCTACTTTGCTGGAAGCTGGCGTACAATCCTGCTTGCTCACGTCCGTATCTCTTACGCTGAAGCTGGAGCAGAGGGAGCACTGAGTTGGTCAGTGGAGTGGACCAGAAATCCCTTCCCAGCCCAGCTGGCTCAGGGTAAGACATTTCCTTCGTTCCTGAATTTATGTGGAAAACCAAAGCTGGTTAAGTGGGAGATAACACCCAAGGGGCTGGAGCCTACATCTGTACCTACCCCTTTGACCCTATTTCCTATCCCGTAAGATTAACTTTTATGTTGTGCATTTCTCGAGGAAATAGTTTTATCTACCCCACAGAGCAGAGGAGCAGATTTTCCCAGGGAGATCATCTGAGTTCCCAGCCAGGACTTTTTCCTGACGGAGCCAGAAGGAAGCATGAGGAGAGAAAGATGATAAAGTCTATTCACTTCAGGACAAAAAGATCATTAACTAACTTAAATATTTTGTTCCCCACGGAGATTAAGCAGGATCATATAGACAAATTCCCCAAAAGGAAATAAACAGATAATAAAATCAGTAGACAATTTCCTTTTCCTTCTTTGCAAACCACAACAAGACAAATAGCTCAGAAGAGCTAAGACCAGAGCTGTGGGAAGTTCTTCAGGGTGCACGTGTGTACCCCATATGGAGATGTCTCCTCTGTTTAAAGCAGCAGCTTTAGGGACTCAAACCACAGAAGTATTTTATTAAATACTGAAGGGAGTCAGGGGGAATTGGTCTTAGGAAAGCTCAAGTTGCCCTGGATGCAGTCATTAAGCAAAACATTATACAGGGCTCTACATTAATTGTTTCCAGGTAGACCATCATCCTGGCGTTGTGCTGTAATACCCAGCTAACTTCTCAGCTGGAACCAGGCCCGCTCCCCCATCTCGATCCCCTGCTGACAGAATTGCTGTGCAGGGGGGTGAAAACCCCACAGGCAGGTTTTGAACCATCGTCTGCTTCTTGCTGCCCCTCCTCGTTTTGGAAGACTGGGTGGTTCCTCGGCATAAGCTGTTTTGCTACGCGGTGTGGGAGAAAAGGCTGTTTCTCCATGAGGATTGTGACATGATTTTCTATTTTAAACTGTGCACACTCAGGTCGCCATCTCGTTGTCCTGCTCATCTGTGCACTGGATCTCATGGCCACCAGAAATTATTTGATCCTATTCATGGCCATAAGGAACATCAGTTTACAGGGCTGACTTCCACCATAGGAAATGGAGAAGAATTCAGGCCGGGTGGTGCACCGGGAGGGTGTCTCTGTGGGTGGCTGCTGGAGTGAGTGAAGAAGCAGCACTGGCTTGTGCTGTCTCTCTGCCAGCTGCGGAGAGACACCTGAGCAGTATGAGGATATATGGTGTGGAGAGAAGGGTAATCCGCAGCTCTGACCAATTCGGTCTAGTGTAATATTCCTGTTTCAGGAGTATTACAACCTGCTTTCCGACTCTTTTCTGGAGTCAGCATGAGGCTTGAGCAGAACAGGCTTGAAGTCTCCGGAGTCTGTAAATGGATCTTGCCCTCAAAGCATTTGCATCCTCTGGGTACGGAGGGTGCCTAGAGCAGCTACGCTGCTAACCTGCGTGCGTGGGAACCAAGACACAGCCAGCTCCAGGAGCAACAGCCCTGGAATGGGATGAATACCATCAAGTGTGTGATCTCATCTTGTTAGATGGTCAGACAGTGAAGAATAGATGGGAATTGATGCAAATCTGTTGGTTTTTTGGTTTTTTTTGCAGGAGCACTTTGTAAATGTTGATCTCGGATACACATACGCTCTGATGATCCAGACCTTGTGGTATCTGTTTGTTTACTTTGAATTTCACTGTCATATCCATTGCCAGCTCTCTAGCTTCAGTGATGCATTATCCTACTTCAAAAAACAGTCAATAAAAGGGTGATGTTTTTATAAGAGAGCTAATCAGCTTAACTACTAGATATAGAAAAAAGCACAGTAGCTACAACTGAATTGCTGTTTTGCTCCTTCGGTGAATAACAGACCTTCTTTGACACACCTAACGTGTCTCAATTTTTATAATAATTGAAAAGAATGTCACCTGCCCTGTTAAGAGAGAAATTATCCTACCCTTGGCCAAAACATATGCCCTATCTCTACGTTTGGAGCCCTCCTCTGAGGAGGTAAAATTAAGAATTCCTCACTGAAGTAAGATTAGCGGTTGCCGCATCCAGAAATACCTCTCTTACGCTAAACCAATTAGCAAAGGATAACAACTGGTTTCTTTGCATCAGGAAACCATAAATAACATAGCCTGTGATCTCTGTGTCTGAGGATGTGAGATGCTGGATTAAATTTTGACCTGAATAAGGTATTTGTCTTAATTCTTTCCCTCCACGCCCTGTGTTTCCAGGAGCAGCATGAAAAGAAATCAGTGCCGGTACCATTTTTGTCGTCCAGGCCAAAGAAGCCAAGAAGAACCTTTGGGCCAACAAATGTAGCACTGAACCTTTGGTGTCTCTTTAAAAACTATTACTGCAAAATAATACCTCCATCTAGAATCTGGCAAGTTTAAAATGAATCATTATTGTCATTACTTCACCCCATAAGAACAACCAAAACATCAAAATTGTTCTAGCAGCTAGAATAAAGATTATGGCCTAGCTGCACATTGAAAGCAGCAAAACAGAGCTTTGGGCTCCTCCAGAAAGTCTCACGCTCAACTGAAGTGATACTAAATTGTCTAGGCTGAAACGTAAAGTCTCGTAGAGCAACGGTTTCTTGAATGTTCTAAAACTTTGCGCAAATCCCATTAAATATACCGGTATGGATCAATTCCGTTAAAATCCCAAAGATTAAAAATGCGACCTCACAACTTCGTCTGCTCCAAGCAGTCCTCCCTGCTGTGGGCAGTTAGCGGGGCTGCTCGTATGGTTTCCACCATTAGAGGAACCTTCTTATGACACTTATCTGTCCATAGGTAATTGAGTCTTGAAATTGGGAACATTCTCAGAAACTTAAAGTAGTTGCTTTTCACTTGAGTACTCTTCAAAGTGCCAGAATACCCTTTTTCTTAAACTCTCTTTGCGAAATACTCTCCCTCTATCCTGTCCTCTCTCCAG
The DNA here is from genome assembly GCF_000699105.1 of Pygoscelis adeliae. NCBI lineage: Eukaryota > Metazoa > Chordata > Aves > Sphenisciformes > Spheniscidae > Pygoscelis > Pygoscelis adeliae. The sequence continues at coordinate 4,670,268 of NW_008825167.1, forward strand.
GCTCCACTGACAACTTCATACCAGGAGCAGCCGGGGCTCCTGCTTTAACATGTACTTTAACAGGTTTTTCACGTCCTGCCACCTCTATTTTGTGCAAAAAGTCTTCTCTGTAACTTAGTGCCTTCCAAAAGAGCCAGGAGCGATAGATCTTCAGTGTCCTGATTTTAGATGTCGAGTCTCAAAATTATTTAGAATCCAGAGTTGTTTGGTTAGAGCACATCTGTCAGAAAAACATCATCATGAGACAGAGAGTCTGTTCCCTCACTGGTAAAATATGTGCCTGGTTTCCAGTTTGAATTCATCTTTTGTTTCTTGTGTTTTGGCTGCTCTACTCAAGATCATTTAATATGTGATATTTTTCCCTGAAGATCCTTCTATTTTGTGAACAAGTTACCTCTCAATAACCAAAACTGATTTAAATCTTTACTTATAGGCACTATTGCAACTCTTTTCTGCAGTTTGTTCTTATACCCTTCCTATATGTCACTGATTTTTTTTGGAAAACTTACATTATTTTAGTATTGGCCATGCTGTTTACACGTTCTACAGAGGTAAATGTCCACTGCTTACAGCTTTTCGATATTGCTCTGCGACTGTTTAATCCTGCTGTTGCCACAGTATGATTCAATACAATCGAGACATATTTGAAATAAGCTGGCGGTTCTGAAACAGTGAGACCTGCTGCTTTTCTAAGCAGTAAACCCAGAACACGGGTCAACGCTGAAGTGCTCCTGTGCAGTTCGAGGCCAGTTACCTGCGATGCTTGTGAAGGGGCAATAGAGTGGATTTCTGCAACATATGCATTTGTTTTCCTAAGCACTACAACAGGTTCGTATTGCACCATTTAAAACAGAGTCCAAGCAGTGATATAAGCATATGGAGATGAGAGGAATCATATTGACTGTAGATAATTTGGATTCCTTGTTTGGAGTAGGTAAACTTACGTTGTGTTCACACACGTGTAAGCGGACTTCTCGGCGTTTCCATCATTCGCTCTGGAGCCACTTTAACCGACCGGGGGTTATGGTGCCCATGGCAGCATTTTGGCAGCTAGTTGTGATTTCAGTTCACCATCGTTGCCCTTCCAAGAAAGAGCTGCTTCTCTGCCAGGTGCAGTTATTTCAGTTTTAATACGAAGGGAAAAAGAAGTTTTTGCACCAGCTTTTTGGTGCAATCAAGGTTCTTTAATTTCTTAACAAGCCCAAATATCTTCCATGCTTTTTTTTATTGGCTGAAGAGTTTTTGGGTTTTTTTGTTGTTTTTTTTTCAGTTTTTGTGGGTGATTTTGTTTGTTTGGGGTTTTTTTTATGGTGTTCAGATAAAAGGCAAAGTGTGCCACTAGAAACCTTTAATGCTTCTATGTTTTTCTGAAAGTTTTACTACATCCATTTTCCTCTATAAGCACAGGGAAAGCAGTGAGTCGTTCTGCTTGGAACATACCTCCACCTTCAGTGCTTTCTCAGAGAGAAGTGTTCTCTTTTTAATTGTCATTAAAAGTAGTTTCCTTGATGTGATACTCAGAAATGCCTTCTCCAAATCAAATCTCTTCCTTGACTATTTTATTAGAATCACAGAATCATAGAATAGTTTAGGTTGGAAGGGACCTCTAAAGGTCATCTAGTCCAACCCCCCTGCCGTGGGCAGGGACATCTTCAACTAGATCAGGTTGCTCACAGCCCCGTCCAACCTGACCTGGAACGTTTCCAGGGATGGGGCATCCACCACCTCTCTGGGCAAGACTCTGATCACGTTAAAGACCCGGATCTGTTTAAAGACTTATTCCTGGCCTGGAAACAGTGTGGCCTTGCACATAGATAGAAGATGCAACAAGAGAATATATGAGAATGTGTTGCAAGCGGAGTTCTTAAGGAAAATTCTATATATATGTGTGTGTGCGTGTGTGTGTATACAGATAAATATAGCATGCCACATTTATATCTATGTGACATATGCATATACATATATTGATATGTGTGTGTATAAATGTGTGTGTATAAAAATTGTAATTTCCACCTTTGCTTGCTGAAAACCCCTGGGCCTTTGGATATCCTCACAGGTCATCCCTAAGGTTTTGGATCTGGGTCGCCAAACCCATTGCCACAGGTCAGTGCTACAAGCCTGTAAGTTCCCATCCCACACTTTAAAAACAAAATGAAAGCAAATAACTTGCTGAGAGCGAAAACGGTTTGCTGCCTTGCAGGACACGTTGAAAATAACCAAGCTGGGTTTCCGAGGCGGTGCTTTTTCCCCCAAGAACGTTTAGCTCAGCCCCGGCTCTCGCCCGGCTGGCCGGGCCACG
>NW_008825167.1:4672641-4679001 GCF_000699105.1 Pygoscelis adeliae
CGCCTCTGGGTTAAAAGCCGGCAGAAATGCCGTGGGCTTCTTACGTAGGGGAAAAGAAGTTTAATTTGTGCCTGTAATTAAATTCGGCACGCTTTTGCCGAAGGGCGAGCAAGCCCGGAGCTTTACAAAGTTCACTTTCACTCTCACCTGAAAATGCCAAGTGCTTTATACTTCCCATAGCTTTGTGAGCTTAAATAATCAGTTACATCATTTTTTTCCTAAAAAAGCTGTAACTTCAGAATTTTTTTTGGATTAAAAAAATAATTTCTAGATAAATTTAGACATTTTTTCTTTAAAAAATCAAGACGCTGTGGCTCTCAGTGGCTGTGCCTCTTTCGTGGCCATGTAGGAATGCAGTGCCAAAGGCAACGACAGAGTATTTTCTGTGATTTAAGATGAGAGAAGGCTGTCACAGGTACCCAGCTCAGACCGCCAACGGCAGCGCAGTTTCCTCTACTATCCCTATAAATACATCTTGTCCATTTGAAATTACTGGGTGTCAGTTTTGTGTTTAGATTTAAAAAAAAAAACCCAACGATTTCCTAGAATTCAAGTTACGTGACCTGGAGCAGAACTGGACGTTCAGAGCTCTGCAAGCCCGTGCCGGGGGCTGTTGAAGGGGTTGCTCCAGAGCAGGCTGGTGCATAGCTGCAGATCACAGATTCACACAGATTCTGCCAGAAAAAAGTCTCACCCTGGCTACGTTTTACTGACGTATCAATAACCGACCCCCCTTTTTTATGGAGGAAATTATTAGGGGATCAAAAAGGTTGGTCTTTCCTCTATTGTCCCTCTTGGAGGGTTTGACCTTTATGCCGCTCTTAGTAGGAAGTCAAGAAAAGTCTGTGTGTAGTTTACCGAGGCATATTCACCACCACTGCTTTTTCAGGATTCGATATAATTTCACTGTCACGACTTGTGCAAAGAGGCAAAGTAGCAATGATTCATTTGAGGCCTTTTAATGCTTGCGTGAAACAAGCTGAAACACAGAATACGGGTGGCTGCATGAGTAAGTAACGCCGCTGCGCTCGCACTGGGGCAGGGACGTGTGGCTGGAGGTGCTGCAGCTCAGGGGGTGGAGTCAGCACCCCGAATTCTGCACTCAGCTATTCTGGGAGGCTATCGCATGGTCTTCTTAAAAGCAACTTATTCTTTGCATGTGTTGACTGTATCGACAAGTCTTGTTCCACACTGTATTGAGGTTCAATTGCCTGAAAGTTTGTGAAACATTCTGGGAGTCTTAGTAGTGCACAATATAAAAGAATTGCTGTGTGTTGGTCAGTGGGACTGTCGTGATGCGCTTGCTGCAGAAACTGAGGGCACGCAAAGGGGTCCTAATATACGAAACACGAATAAATATTTTCCCGTTCTGCTCCCACTTAGGTATCGAGCCACAGAAGTGCAAAACACCTCCTTAAAAGCACAAATAAATTAATGGCTCCAGACAGTTCACAAGACTTGCTACCTTCTTCTTTTCAAGACACTTCCTTCTTCCTTTTAGTTGTACTTCAATATTTCCTTCTCTCTCAAACTGTGGTCTTTGCACTCTATTTTTGTCCCAGCTACCTCATAATCTCCTCAAGCCAGGGACTTTCCTTCTGCCTGCATAAGCTGACCTGTATAAACAATCTCTTCATAAAGACAAAGCGTTCTTTTATCATAACAGTGAAAGCAATTCCCTAGAAAAGCTTGTTTCGATCCATGTGGCTTTCCTGGTTGCTGCTTATAAAAGATGATGGAAATACCAAAAAGGCCTGAAGGCTGAGAGCATGCTCGTTTGGGCACTCTCCTGGTGCTGAGGGAATACAGTGGATTTTGACGGATGACTGAGGACTGGCTCCTGTGAACGGGTGATTGCAACGTCACTGTGGGTTCAAGCTACCTGGTGCACGAACAGGACAGAGAAATCTGAAATGGAAAACCACCGACCGGACGGTGTTTGTGCAATGGCTGTGTGACACATGCAGACCCACCGCCTGTCCGTGTCCGACAGCGATGACAACAGTTTCACATCAGGAATGGACTTCATCGCTCCCATTTTAACTGGAGGCAGTGCTACAGCTTGTGGCAGCTTCAGAGCAGTTCTCTCCTTTTCCACATCCTGGAGAAAAGAAGAAAACAGCAATTCCTTTGGGCATCTGAAGCCGCAGCTCTGTGCAGTCTCTCATTTGGAGAAACCAGCTCGAGCGACTGCAGTTCTCCTGCAGGCTGTGGCTTTCCAAGGACGGGACAGCTCAGACGGCAGGCAGAAACGTACCATCAATGAGTCAACGTGACACCCAAATCAGTCTCTTTAAGTTGTTTAAGAAACTTCTGCTAACAGCGTATGTTTGAAAGCAGGCCTATTTGCATATGCGTGAAAGTGGCATTTCTGTCGCTGTATGATTTAGCATCAGAGGGTTTTCAAGCAGAATTTGGGCTGGATTTCCTCTTACTGGAAGCTCGGCGTTCTTCTCTTCCTCTGCACTCTCCTTTTCCACAGGTTAACAAGTTTCACTCTCCTCCTTTTCGGAACTGCCTGATCTGAGTCCTGCCTTTAAAGGCTGGTATCCCCCAGACCCCCAAAGCCACCTGCTTGCAGTGCGATGGGGCGTGCCTTGATCTTCTTTGGGCGCATTCATGTAGAAATACTAACTTGTGATGTGGACATATATTGTCTAACACAGAAAAATGCTCGTTAGGTTCCAGTTAGAGTCTGCATAGATCTTTCCAAGGAGGAAAAAGCAATTTAGCCTCGTTGATACTAGTCAAGTGTGTCAATGCTGGCGTGCAGTTTCAGGAAACGCTGTAGGATCATTTTTAAAAATTATTCTAGACATGAATATAAGCTACGTGTAGGAAGGTGCTCCTTGATTTGTGATGGTTCTCCTACAGCTATTCCTGCTCCATCCAACTTACAAATGGTTATTTAATTAGTGATCTAGACCGTACAGAGCAGGTTCATTCATCTCCTCCTATGACAGAATTATAAAATGTTACAATAGGCTGAAGTGTTGTCACAGTCAATATTTCACATAATTAGAGGAGGTCACCAGGTATCTTTGGCCTTGCATTATTGATGGTTTAATGAATAGACTATTCCTCCTTTGAGAACATCTGTTTAAACATAGTCCTTACCCTTCACGAGGTAGTTCAGAGCTTTCAAATAACTGTCATCCTTTTGCTCGAATCAAACCAGTGGTTAAGCATCTATTCATCTCCCACGGAAGGTCAGTATTGTCTTTGCAACCCAGCTGGCACAAACTCTGTGACAATTTAATATCAGTGTTTATCGTGTTTCTGCATCTCTAGGCCTGAAACTAAAGTTATTTTAACTCCAAATCATTTGTAGGGAAGCTTTTTTGCCCAAGTTCCATTTTGGCACGAAAATAAACCCTCCTTTTTAATTTCATATCATCAAGCCAAATACAGCTATCTCAAAAGTTCAGTGGGGTTTCTTTCTGCCTGATGTGCTCTTTTATTGTGCAGTTGGAAAACAATCCCCAGCAAAGAATCACCCAGTAAAATGGTGGAACTGTCTCCTGCCTAGATTTTTCTTTTATAAAAAGACTACACCAGAAAATTGAGTATTACACAAAAGTCTGAAACAATCCTTCCTAGAGCCATCGGTTTGACCTTTTACATTTGTGATGGAACAAATGGCTCTTCTTTAATGTAAGAACCCCCAGACCCAAATAATTGGTGTCAATGGACAAAATTCTGGGGTTTTCTTTGCCTATGTATTTGGCCAAAGATACTGGACCAGCTGGAGATGATCTCTGGATGGACCAACTGGTCATGCCTGGAGATATCCTGTAGGAGAACATTCCCATTGCAAATGCCTCTTGCCAATGAGGATAGCGTTGGGTATCCTGGAGAGGCGGTGGACAGGACAGTACTTCTGGAAGACTCTCTGCTCCTGCAAGGTATCGCTCCCTTTGGAGAGCAACGCACACAGCGTAACTGCGTTGCTCTTGCTGATCTCTCAGCACAGAGGTAAGAAATGCAACTTCTTGAATCAACAACCTGTCACGATCCACGACACGAAGCAGCAGACTCAGGCTTTGCTGAAACCAGGTGTAAACTGAGAGTGACGCTCAGCCTCGAGGCTCTGAAGGGGTAGCAGGGGGTGCTCAGTTCTGCCTCTGCAGACCACGGCGTCCCGCGTTCCCCTACGCTGGCCAGCCCAGAACAGTCGTGTCAGGGAAAAATCAATGCAGGTGCAGAGTGGTTGTGACTTATGCAGCTAAATGAATTCTTCGGTGTTCTGGCTCTCTTCAGCCTTAGATGAAAGAAGTATAGAAATATTTGAATGGTGGATATTTACCATGTTCATTAAAAAGGAGAAGGGGAAAGAAACTCAGCAACTCGAGCAAACACGATTTTATGTAATTGTCTTTGATTTAAAAAAAAAAATAAATAGCTTAGCTCTCGCTGGGATCTGCCTAAGGGACTACTGTGAATGAGTTACACAACCCAGCATTCATTCATCAACTGATTCTTTGCAAAACCATATGGCTCCTTGCAGGGATTTCTTTAAACATTATGCATGGATATGGAATTGGTGCCTTTGTAGATGTTAAGTATGTTGCTTGAGGCTCATTTTGAAATACTGTTTCTAGCTAGTACAGCAATGTTAATTTTGCAAGCAATAACCTAATAGAAAGCAGTTGTTCAGGCACTTTCAATCAAATGAAGAAGAGAAATAGAAAAATAATAAATATTGGAAGAGTAAACTCATCTAAACTTTAAAGATGAGCTGTGCCATTCTGTGTGGCTTTCACATGGAAATCCATTTTACTCGATGGAAGGCAATGAGGAAAGGAGAAACATTATTAAAAAGTAAGATGTCATTGGTTTCACCTATCAAATCAGAAATAAGAGAACCACTGCAAAATGTATATAGTCATTAGCTGCAGTAAATTTATTTGAAAACATGAGTTCATTCTTGTAGAAAGTGTTTAATGATGTCTTCCCTTATCACAGGAGCCAGTAGAGACGGCTGCAACACCAATTTCCATACGTTACTTCCAACACATGCCTTAACTGTGAATTAGTGGAAATACCATGCAAGTATCTAACAACATTTTCAGATGCGAAAAGGTATTTTACATGTCTCCCTTCTTTAGGATGTTCAAAACGGGCACCTGCAAGGGCTTGATCTTTCCCAGTGGTTAATCAGTGCTTTCAGAGATGGGGGCCTGCAGAACATTTCTAACTGAGCACCCAAAACCAAAAGCAGGTCAGGCGCTGCCAAGAGCGAATCCAGGGCAGCCTCACGATCTCCAGTAGCTGAACCACGCTTGTGTGGCTGGTGCAAAGGGAGACCAGAATACGGACAAATCTTTCAACCTCTCTCTCACCACAGGTGACCCTAAGGGCAGGAGGACACACGCCTGGGACATGCCCTCAGAGCACAGCCACACGCAGAGCGAGGTGCTGGACGCTTTCCTGCATCCAGGAAGCACTGCAAAGGAGCATTTTGGTCAACCACATCATCTGACCGCAGCAGAGTACGTACCGTGCTTTGAGGACAGGACCCAGGTAGGTAACCCCCCCTTGCTATGCTCAGTACCTCCGCTTCTCTTACTGCTGTGATCCTTCATCACCTTCTCTCTCCATATGCCGAGGGGCTCCCTATAATGCCTGTCAAGCGTTCTGAGGCTCTCAGGTGGAAGGTATCGTATAAATACAGTTATGCTCTAATACTCCCCCTGAAAGTCCTGACAACTGGGCTGTATTCACCATTGGGTTTCCTTCCAGGCACAGCTCACATATATAAAAGTACCATTTTGCTACAGGTACACACTAACAATCCTCTCATCCCTGCAATATTCTAGAGCCAGCATAACTTCCAAGTGCTGCAAAGTGGAGGACCTTTCCCGAAGAGAAAATCCATCGTTTATACCACTGGAAGCCAAATGTGACAACGCACTGGGAAAAAATACTGTAGTTTTGGGTGGCGAGGACTGGACCGTGCTCGCTTACTGGCTCCTTCCACCATAACCTTCCATCTGCCACCTACAAATCCACCGTAAGAAGCTCAAATTGTGTCTCACATGGCGTATACAGAGCCCACCGGAGAATGCCATTCAAGCTGTTGCGAAAGACTCTGCAGACCCTCCAGGCTCTGGACAGCGGCACCTACTCAGGACAATTCACTGCCCGATGGAGAAGTGAGCAGGGGCCGGGTTACAGGGTGCCACGAATGAGGGCCTGGCTCCCGGCCTGCCTCGCTTCATTTCCCGCCTTGTATCGGCTTCGTAGCGAGAAAGGGCCGCGGGCGGGGCGAAGAGGAGGGAGGCCGAAGGTTTGACTGCCCTCAGGGCCCCGAGGAAGCCCCGTCGTAAGGCGGGAAGGCCGGGGGGGCTCCGCTGCCCA
>NW_008825167.1:4679740-4716817 GCF_000699105.1 Pygoscelis adeliae
TGCCTCCCCCGAAAGCGACGCTTCTCCCCGGGCCGGGCGGCCGCGGAGGCTGCCCCCGAGGGCCGTCCCGGGGCCTGCCGTTTGAGCCGGTCGCAGCTTGCTGCCAGCACGGAGGCTGCTGGTTTAAAATCTAAAATAAATTCCAAAAAAAGTTGTGTTTTTATGTGCTAAACCTCTTTTTAAATAGCTCGCCCTCCTTTTTGTATTTATTTCTCCGTTCTCAGGTCTTCAGACGAACATATCAGCCATGCCTATCACCTGGTGATGACGCGGCTCAACGAGGAGCACGCCGAGATGCGCTTCTCCGCTTTCCAGATCGTGCAGGAGTTGTTCATCCGATCCCATCAATTCCGGACGCTAATCATTTCCAACTTCCAAGAGTTCTTGGAGCTCACGGTGGGGATAGACCATGACCAACCTCTTCCCCCACCCAAAGAGGTGGCACAGAAACTGAGGAAAGCGGCCATTAAGTCGGTGCAAGACTGGCATGAGAAGTATGGAGAGGCCTACAAGAAGCTTTCTCTGGGGTACCGCTTCTTAAAGCAGAATAAGAAGGTACTCTGCATTTTTACTTCTCTCTGTGTTTTTAGGTGTTGATCGCTAGGAGGTGTTTAAAGCGAGGAAACCCATAAATATGAAAGAAAAGCTGTTGGAAACAACGTTGTCTTTAGGAGATACCCTGTTGAGCATGGTCTTTGAAAAACAAACCCCAAACTTCTTGTTCATTTTGCAGTATTGTAAAGTCTTAAAAACCCCGGGCTTGTACTCAGAGCTGGGCTCAACTAGCCTTTTCTCAGGGTGCGAAGAGTGTTGCTCACCAGTAGGCTTTTACTCACTGATTCCTACCTGAAGCCCCAAAGTCTAGCCTTTTTAGAAGGAGAATAATGGTTGCACCTTACACTGTGGATAATCAACTACTAAGTTTTTCTACGAAGGTTTAAACTACCAAGTCTTTCTATGCAAGTTTAAACTAGCCTGATTTCTGTACTGAGCTGTCTGGTTCTAGCGTCCTTTCGCTGTACGACAATGACAGTAAGTGTAGGTGCTAGCCCCCCTCAGCTGCAGTGTTACTGTGCATCACAGAAGTTTTATTGAAGAGGAATTTCTTGTATGTAAACCCTTGTTTTTAGCTCTCCCTTCTGGGCTTCAAATTATTATGTTTTGAACATTCTTCTCCTTCAGTATCTCTTCTGAGGTGCAAACAATGAAATTGGGAACACTGTTCTAGCATTCACACTATCTACAATGATAATATCAGGCTTTCAATAAATGTTGATTCTCTTTCTCTTCAGAAAGACAAATATTCAGTGTTCCTAACAGTAGATCAAAAACTTCTGTGATACATGATGTATTTCTGTTGTTCTAGTTCCATACTAAGCTAATGGCATACCCTACTTGTATTATTTATTGTACCGTGTTCTTTTTCTGTACAATTTCTGGCATCTGCTCGCAAAAGGTGATTGTCTTTGAATCCCCCCTGATTGTCTTGTTTAATAAAGAAAAAAAACCCCTAAATGAAAGTGACAAGGGGAAATGCAAGACTGAGGCGGGCGAGCTTTGACACATAATATAGATTTAGCAGGTTGAACACGCGAAGTGTACGACAAGTCTGCTGAGGTTTGGCATGTTTGTCTGGGCCCCTGTGGTTAATGGCTGCTCCCCAGTTACGACTGGGTGATCACTCTGTATGTTTGTGATACTAAGCTGCCCAGCAAGGTTGGCTGTACTGTTTTCTTGAGCAGCTGAATATAAGTACTTCTAGAAACATTAGTACCAACAGAAACAATCTTATGTAGTTTGATAACTCCTGTACTTAGAGTTGAGATGAGCCGGCTGACTTAACTGGCCTTTTGCCAGCTTAATACTTGAAGTGTGAGAAGCAACCAAGATTTGAGGAGGCATTTGTACTTTCTAGAAGTAAAGTACATCTCCTGTTCTGTATTACAGGTTCGGCACAGTAGCATAGGGCAACTTGGGAGGAGTGTTAGCTGTGTCTGTGGTTTGTGGTTGTTGAGTGGTTTTTTTGGGGTTTTTTTTTTTTATCATCGCCAAAATCACCTTATAAACAGTTGGTCAGAAGATGACAACTGCTGCTCTTTTAGGGTGTAAACCTGGCGAGCTACCCACTGTTTTAATGTTAGTAGGTCCATATTAGTAGGTACCAAGTAGCTACCTATATAAATGTTCAACTTCAAGAATGCATAATATTTCAGTATATCTGAAAATAATTGTTTTCAAACTCCTGTCTCAAAGCTTAAAATAAGAAGAAAGGTGTGGGGGGGAAAGATTTCCAATATTTCCAGATGTTTGCATCTTTAGGCAACTGAGTCATATTATAGCATCTTTGCGTTTGAGGAACGCATGGATGGAACTATAGAGTGAGCTGCAGTTACGGAGTGAACAGGATTTTGAGGAGCTCAATATAGAGTATGTTACTGCTGTACTGCAACATTTCCTTAGAAGTTGCAGTAGTTGTCTAGGCCCACTACTTACACCCTTCAAATCAAGAAAAATTGTTTGCAACCCATCACGTCCAGTTCCATAATTGCAGACCAGTGGTAAAAGGCTTCATGTAGCCAGTACTGATAGAAGCAGAACAACTCTGATCTCAGTCTATGTCACCTAAATGAGGCTAGATGTTTTCTGACCAAGTTTCTGAGTTAGTGCTGAGCCCAGGTAGCGAGTGAGTCTGTGCGCACATCTTGTAACTCAGGCCCTGAGTTATTCTCACCTTGTGAGGCTTCTGTAAAAGGCCGGTGTGCCCTGTTTTGGGCAACTCAAAGCTTTGTTGCGTGCTGTAGACTTGGTTGTTGATAGATATCTAGTATGTGAGGTGCGCTCTCGTTATCAATGGCAAAGCATGATGATTTGGCAGATGTTGTAAGAGGAACATCTGGCCAAGTGCTGAAGTATGAAACAACGCAGCAGAGCAGCACGTGGCTCGTCCTTTTGGGACAGAGAAGGGGAAAGGAAATGACTTCACTGTAGGTATTCTGGTATGAGGCAGAAGTTGTGATTTAGAAAGCTCTAGCTATCTCTGTTTTTTTTGGGCAAGTCCAATCTGACCGCCTAGAAACGGTAGCTGTAGTGCCTGGGTACTGTAGCTCCTGGGCTCTGTATCTTTGTTCCATTTTTGAGGGTGATGTTGCTCTTTGGGAGGATCTGTTTCTCCTGCTGCTGTGTGGAGAGCTATGTGAACTTGGTAGAAAAATCAGATCCTGAAAACCAAAAAGCTCACCCTGGTGAGCTGCTATAGGTTGTGAAACTAGCTCTTTTCCCTACCTCCCCTCTGCCCCCCCATTCCCTAATAAAAAAAGAGCTTGGTAAGTGTGCTTCTCTTCCTAAACCAATGGAGACTCTCCATGCCAGTTTCTGTGAAAGCTGAAGTATTCTTTTACTCCTAGAAGCTTTTATATAAAAACCATTTGTCTTTAAAGTGTTTGCATAAATAATACTTGTAAAAACCTTAAGGCCTATTGCAGACTGTAGGGATTATTCAGCAATAGGAACACTTATATAGCAAGATACTTTACTTTAGCACATGGTTAAGCCCAAGTTCAAGCATTTGTTTTTTAACTTCCATAGTGTTTAATGGAGTTACCTACTTGCTTAATGCTAAACAAATATGAAAAAGTTTCTGTAATTTTGAAATGAGAGACCAATAAAATTCTTGATTGTGCAAAAACTATGCAAACTGCAGCTGTAGGATGAACTACTTGGTTTGCTTGACCCGTGGCTAGTAAGTTCGTGTACATATTACAGGAGCGATCTTCTGGGACTAGATAGAAAGTGAGACTTAGTTGTCCTGTGTTGAATGATCTCAGCGTTGTCTGGACCTGTACCTCGTAAGTGAGATTCGACTTCACTGTTTTATACTCTTGTGTGGCTCCAAAACGTTGGTGTAGGATGTCAGTATCTGAGAACCATTACAGTATGTTGACAAGCTTCATCATCTAGCAGTGGCAATAATGACAGTTGTTCAATGGGTACTTGTAATGTAGACATAGCACCAGAGTCTGTGGACTTTATTAGCAGCAAAGTACGGGCTTGCTCGGCACTCAACGTAATCTGTATTGAAGTTAATGAAAGTTACGTGGTAACAATCAAAAGGAAATACTGTGTTTTTCTTTTTTGAAGGGGTTTCCTTATGCAATAACACAATCAAGACTCCTTTCCTTAAAACAGAAGTGAAAAATATTTGCATTTTCAAGCCCTTCTAAGAACAAACTAAAAAAAACCCATTGCAAATATTTTAAGAAACAGTGTTTTGAATCACTCAGATCTATGTTTATATTTTAGTCATAAGAAAGTAAAGCGAGACTGAATGATAACCTTTCCCTCAGTCCCCAAATCCAGCAAATGTAATTGTAAAATCCACAATTTGGTCTTTTTTAATGAATTTGAATGTCTTCTCTTCTACTTTCCTTGCTTACGAAGTTCTTCAGTAAGTGATATGTATACTTTTGGTAATAGTGCTTACAGATTTTCCTATATTTCTTTTACTAATAGCGGACCTAGTGCGACATTTTCATGTAATTTGAATACTTACCCTCTGTAGTCTCTTCCTGCCCGTTCCCCCTAACCCCGTGCCTCCAGTGCTGTGATAGAGGTCTCCCAAAGCCTAGTTTATTCCTGCAATTTAGATGTGGAAATCTAAGCGTTTTGTTTTTCTACCTTATGATTCCTTTCTGAAAGCCATTGATTCTCAGCAGTCCCTTATTAGTAGAAGTAAAAACTCCGTTCAGAATTACTGTAGTTATTGATTCTAGGAGGAGAAGAGATAAAAGGAGGTACTGCTGAGCTTCTGGCTGATCGCTGATGTTAGAGAATTTTTCACCAGAGATAAGAAGCTTAGGAAATGGATTTTCTATATATTTCTTATGAGGAACGTTACACTTCTTTCTTCATTTCCTCCTTAGGTGGATTTTCAAGATGTGCATGCCAGAACCGTGGCTGAAAGGAGGAGGGAAGAGGAGAAGCAAAAACGATTAGATAACATTTACAAAGAAAAAGCCAAAAGAGCTGAAAAAGAAATGGAAGGTGAGTTGCTTTGGTTCTTTTGGGGTTTTTTGGTTTGTTTTTAAAGCAACCTTTTTTAAGGTTATATAAAACAAATTCTAAGAGAATAGCTATCCAAATATTAGCTGACCACAGAGGGCGAGAATAGCACATTTGTTAGAGCTTGACCCTCTGTCTCTCTCACCTAAGGAATATCAGGGGAAACAAGTGACAGTCCTGTGAGCTCAGGTAGTATGAAGAGATTTAAAAAAAAAAAATGTTAGCGAGATCTGGTCTGTAATTCGGTAAAGTATGAATGCATAACCTCAAGCAAGCATATCATGAGACTTTTTGGAGCTAGTGGCTTAATTTCTGTGTCTGTTACTAGGCACAGGCTTCTCAATACCTTGTTGGCCGATGATCTTAATTACATTGTATGTAGAGTCATCCTGTTTGAGAAGTATAGGCAATGGTCTGCACAGGAATCCTGGATGCAGTGTAGGATATCTATGAAAAGTATCATACTGCTGCTAAAAAATGTGTCTTAACTGGGGGCTGAATCTCTAGGCGATATGTACATAGCAAGCATATTTCTGTAATATGAAAGAAGAACAGAGATAGTAAGTATATTATGTTGCAGTTACAAAGGGTGATTTAATTAAACTACTTTGGTATGTGCAATGCATCCAACTGTGTCTGCATTTATTCTGCATGCTAGAAATGTTTTCATGCATGAAGGTGGAATTTTAAAGAGATTCAACCTTCTTAAAGTCACTTTTGTTGGTAGTATCTCTGAGCAATAGCATATATACATGGCTACACCTACATAGCTACACCTACAAGCACCTATAACGTTCATGGCTGTAGAATGAATACTCACCAACATCTCTAAGAATATCCTCACTGAACCTTGTTCTCCTTCAAATTCTTTGAAGTATTTGTGTTATCTTTGATGCATAGTGAAATTTTAGAGAGGATAGAGAAGGAGGAACAGTGATTTTAAATTCCTTGCTCAGGAAGTTCTACGTTTCCTGTTTAAGAAAACTATTGTCACTTTTATAAAGACAATTTCTGCAGTGGAGAAAGATCTGTATGGATAAATTATCACTGATTACTGGATAAATGGATTACCCCTTTGGCAGTTGCATTTGTTTTGTAAATCTTTGTCTGCTCTGGAGACATTAGCATTTTACAGTGTTTAACAATATTCTAAAACAATTGTCTTTTGATAGAAATGTCCCAAGAGGTTGCCGACACCCTGACAGAGATGGAAAACTGCTTCCAGCTTCTGATGCCAGATCCTTTTGGCTTTGCTGTGAATGACACGGAACTGGAACCCAACAAACAAATGACTGCTAACGAGGACAGACCTGCATCCCCCTTGTCCTCCCAGATGGAAGTTAACCAGTCCTATTTTGGATGCATGGATGATGAACAGCCATGCTGCAGCAAGGACATTCTTTCTGTTTCTCAGTGTGTTAGAACTGATAAAAACAAAGAGTCAGAGGAGAAACAGGAGAAGCCTGAGCAGAAAGAATTAGATGGAGGCACATGCTTGGAAGTTCAGTCTGGTGTCCCTGCTCTCGATGATGATGATTACCAGACTTTTGTTAGGAACCATGGGCTTATTTCGCATAAGTATACTCTAGACCTTGAAATCTCCACAGGTACCTGGAAAAATTTTTCACATATAGCTGGAGACAGTCGTTGTCTGAAGTGCTTTGTAGTTGTTTGGTTTGGTTTTTTTTTTCCTATGTCCTAAGTTCTTGGGGTTCCTGAACACCATTTATTTTGCAGTTCTTTTGTTTCTCGTTCATCTAGTAACCGTTCTTAGGTTTGGGTGTCCTTGTGTGCGATTTACAGATTTTATTAACGACCTTCTAAGATTAAAATTTTGTATTGGTTATTGTAACCATATTGCAGCAGTTCATAGCACCTGGAATAAGATGAGTTTCCTGTGTTTAAAAAAAAACTACAATCTGTTTACAGTATATAACTTTATTTTCTGTATGCTTCATGATTCACCTCTTTCTTTCTCTCTATAGCTGGGATATAAGCTACTCATTTAAAAACCTTACAATCGGCTGTTTCGTAAGCGCTTTTTTTTTTCCTTGCTATTCGCAACTTGCAAGAAGTAATAAGTAGAGTTTTGCTAGGAAGTCTTAAGGGTTATGATTATACCTTTTTTTATTTAACTTTGCGAATACCTCTAGAAAAGTTAGGGTGGTTTGTGTTTTGGTAGTCTAAGTGAAGTCTCTTGCAAATACTGTCCTAACGGAATATCGTGTGCAAACAGCCAGTAAGGCAGGGATCTACTTCTGTGCTTGCAGACAACAGAATTGGAAATGTGTCTGTGGGGCTCATGAATGACTAACAGGTGAGAAGTACTGGTTTTACTTGAATAGTGGCATACTTGGCTTCTTTGACAAGCAAGTCCCTATTGCCACTGGGGCAGAGATTTTTTTTTTTTTTAAATATTGAATATGCAGAAACTGGTACAATGAGGCCCAGTCCATTGATTGGAACTTAGGACAAGATTTAATGTAAATAGTAAGACTGCACTTGTCTGTGGTTTATTTAGTGATTCCTTAGTAGTGATGGCTTAACAACTCGTTCTGTCATCACTGGACTGAAAGCTTTTCCTCTGATTTTTTTTTTTTTTTTTTTGAATGTGTGGGTAACAGTAGAATAATTAAAACTGAACAGCAAAACATTCTGATGTTTGTAATTTTCCCTGAAGTGATCAAATATTTTAGAAAGGTTCGCATCTACTTCTTCTGCTTAGCTTCTTTAGCTCCTGTAGTGAAGATACTATAAACATGGCGCACTAACTCCTTTTTCCCCTGTTTTGAGCAGATATAAAAGTGCATGAAAATGAAGATAATACGGCCATAATAAACAATGTCATGGATGCTCACAGACTCCTCAGAAATAAGTTCTGGCCTTCTGTGCAGTCCTGGATTCAGGTGGGATAAAGAGACAATTTTTTCATTTTTTTAATAAAAAGATAGAGAAGCAAGGAGTGGGGTACAGTAAATCTTGAGGGAGAGTGAGCAAAAAGGAAATTAAGGTTGAAACATTGGTGCAAACAGAAAAGATTTCTAGTTCAGTAGGGGTGGACAAAAGGAGGCTACAGGAGCTACATAACTTGTTTGATGGCTCTCAGCGTTAGGTATGCTACCTACAGTCATACTTTTTTTTTTTTTAAAGATATAGTAAAATGGGGCTTCTTTGCAAAGGGTAAAGCTGAGTAAAACACAGCTCATTTTTGTCAGACATGTCTGTATCAGAAAAACAGTATGTCCTTTCTGTCAGTTGATATTACTGCTCAGGAGCCTCATGCATGGAATTTGGCCTGTAGAAGGACACTCTCAGGAGATGTTTATACCAGCTGTTCATTCTTTGTTTGTTTTTAGTAGTTGCCATTAGCTTTTATACTCTAGGTAGAAAAAGAAGTGGCTTCACTAATTGTTACTTGTAAAATAAAGGAATTCGTGACAATGTTGTTTCATTAATTATGAAGGAAAACCAAAAATGGTTTTTGGCTCAGATGTCTAGAAAAAAGAATAACAATGTTTATTTCTTGCTTTGCAGTTATTTACCAGAGCAGGGATAAATGATGATCGGCTAAGATGTGCCATTGATCTCAAGAATAAATTGGAGACTGCTATGAAGAAATACAAGGAAATGAACATTTCCTTTAAAGCAAGAAAAAGAAAAGTGGTGAGTTTCTTAAAATTCTGTTTTACTAGAGGGGACCATTAGTAATGCTTAGCTTGTATACAAAAAATGCACTTTCTCTTAAGCCTTAATCTGGGAAACTTTTCAACACAAGTTTTATTGAAAAGTACACTAATTCAGCTGGCTGTAGCTTCACTCAAGGAAGTTGCACTAAACACCTGTATAGTATGCCGGGGCCTGGTTATTAGACAAAACCATGTAAGGCAGCACTCTTGTCCTTTAGGATAGGGAAGCGGTTAAGTTCGGATTTTATTTACTCTCAGTTTCTTCATGTGTAACGCTATGTCCTCATCTTCTTCTGTGCATATTTCTCAGTAAACACTGTATTACTCATGTTCTTTTACAACTTGCTAAACTATGCTAGTGTCTCACAATTCAGGAAAATCCTGTCTCTGCTTCGGAGCATTTACTCTCTCTAGTGAGCATGTAATGTGACTGAGGATATCTTGAAAGTATTAGTTGTTATATAAAGCTTTAAAGTGTCAAAATATATTTCACAAAGACAGTTTTTGTGAAATAGGTAAAACTTGTGAATAAACGGAGGCTGAAAGATCAAATACTCTATTCAGATCCAAAAAGGAGCCTATGGCTTGTTTATGTAGCTAAAAAGCAGAGCTGCATAACACTCATTTCTGTTGGTTGCAATGAAACAAAATTACTGTATAGCTTGACATGAAAATAAGTGTTTTGGGTCGGGGTCCAGAGTAAAGTTTGGTTTATGACTGGATTGTAAGAATTTGATCTGGACATTATACCTTGGACTAAATTGTGGTAGCCTCGTCTAGCCGTGACTGAGTGTTGTAGACTTTGCTTTCATTGCGCAAATGAAGCTTTATCAAGATTAATCTGGTTCATCACCTTAATACGTACTGATGTACCACACCAGTCAAAAATGCCAACTCTGAATGAAAAGTACTGAAGGACTGTCTTGTCAGAGGTTTTTTTCTCCAGTGAAATATGTGTGCTACCTTTATGCAACCAGCTATGAAGGAATCCAGACATCTGCTGTCATTCCTGCCATTTGCTTGACAGGACTTCATTTGCTGCACCTCTGCATGGAATATTGGTTGCTATATTTCTTGAAAGATATAAAGGACATTCAAGCCTTGATTTTTGTGTGTGTGCGCGTGCATGTGTATGTATTTAAAGTGGTATTGTTACCACTTCTGGAGATTGATCAATGCTATCTATATAAGGTTTGAAAGCTCATAAATTCCATCGTTAGAAGGAAAAAAAAAAAAGGAAAATACATAGCAGTGGTCACAAAGAATCCATTCAAAATGAAGCAATGCAAATTGAGGTATTAACTTAAGCATTGAAAACAATATATAATTATTCCTAGGGTTTTTCTCCAGCGGAAAATACCCAAATTTAGTGTTAGTGCTGAGTTACTTTAAATTTATAACCTGAACATAGAGAGCTTTGTACTGCAGAAGGAAACTGTATAAATTATCTTTTATGCCTGTGTAAAACGACTTGGTTGAAATGTAAAAACACGGTAAAATGAGAGTCTGATAGAACAAAATAAACAGCATCTCTTAGATCTTTATTATTAAATCCCCATCTGCCAGATATTTACATGTCAGCATATGAAACACTACACACAGCTCCTCTTTAATTCAGCATTGCTGCTTGTGTTGTGTGTTGTTACTTCTGTCTGTACACCCTTGTGTCATTGGAACTATAGTCCTTGCCATGCCAAAGTTCTGCTATCTTCTGTATCTTTAGATCCAAGAGAAGAAGTACTGATAGTCTGTCCTTTGAAGCACTGGCTCACAGCCATCCTGTCCCGACAGAGCTCAGTGCATCACGGATGTTACTTGTTAGCACATGGAGTCACTGAGTGCTGTAGCTGCTCGTGTGGAGATGAGCACAACTAGGATGAAGGGGAGTGTTTAGTGAGCAGAGAGAGAGAATGTAAATAAAGTGTCTGAGTGCAGAGGGTCCCAAGTAAATTGTCTGGTTTGTAGTTGGTCTGTGACATCTCTACGTTTGCCAGTTTTCCTGGCAACTAGTGACTGCAATCTGAGGTACCTGTATTGTTAGCTGGAGAACATAAAGGTGAATTCTTTGTGTACTTGCTCATTTTGAGTGTAATTATGATCCTGCACCAAGGCAAGCCTTACCTTCAGGGAGAAAGTGGTTTTATTTTATCTGCAAATATAAAAGAGAACAATAGGGACTTGGAAACTTGGCTGGGGACTTGGGCTTGCCCAGTCAACTTGGACTTTCTGGTTTTTCTTTGTGCTTATTCTCCATGCTTCTGTGGTCTCTCATTTTCCCCTCTTTTCATCTGTTCTATTCTGTGTTTTGTTTTTGTTCTGTCCAGGGATGGGGGGAGTAAAGGCTTTACCCGTCCTCAAATTGAGATCAAGAAAGTTGATAAAGGGAAGGGTTTAGTGGGAGACAGTGAAACTGGATATTTGTCAGTATGAACTCTACTGTATCTCTCAATCCCGCAGAGATTGAAATTGCCACTTAAAAGAGGGATGGTCCCAGAGTTCCTTACCATTGCCACATGTCATTGGTACTCTTGTTTAGCTGAGCAGTTATACATGCACATGGCTGAGATGCAAATAAGGAGTATATATTTGGAGTAATTCTTGATGCTATTGCTCAATATGAATGTACCAGCAATGCAGCTGGATGTAAATTACATCGGGAGGAAGAAGTTGGTGGTTACCTGGTCTGCCTTCACAGAAGAATTATTTGGTTGGTGCAGGAAGGTGTCTGCTTTTGGAAATCCTCACTATTGCCTCCATGCTTTCCATTGTTTCTCGCTTCATCTTCCAGATCACGGAGCACTAGTCTGCAAGGCAGCATCCTTAGGCAATCAGAGCATGTTAGGAAATTAGCACAAATTATTTTCTCCGAAATTTTTTTGCCTTCATCTTTACTGAAAAATGTAAAAGCCCCACCGCTTTGCAAACTACAGAGGAACTTTCTGTAGGTTTATGGAACTTCTCCTATACAAAGTCACTTGAAGGAAAGCACAGAACTTTAAGGCAAAGTGTTTCACTGTATAAAATGGCTTATAGTGACATGAGATATAACCACTTCTTTCTTTTCTCCTCCGTGATAGTGAAGAACTCAAACCATCGGAAAGCCGTAATTATAAGGAGGGCCGTCATTTTTACGTAACACTTAAACCCTGCCAACACAAGTAGGCTATGGCACCATTCTGCTCTTACCTCTCAGGAGCTGTGGGAGGAGGGAAAAGAACGACAAAGGTTATCCTTTGACTGTCTAGAAACAAATCCCTTGCAGCAGATCTTATAAATGTCAATATATCCCAGCTGCCCAGAGCACGCATTCCTTCTTCCCATTGCTGCGCCCCCAGCAGATCAGAAGTCATCAAGACTTTTCTTCCTGAGCTGTTATATTTCAAAGAGGTGGTGGGGGATGGACAAAAAATGACAGTCTTACTGTGTTGGTCAAAAGCAAATGAGTTTTTGTGTGCTTACACAAGTTAAGTTCACTGTAGTTAAATACTTGTTTGAGGTGTGAATCGGGTGTTGGTTTCTGATAGGAAATGTATTTTGAGAGTATAAACAAGAATTTTGAAATCCATTTTTCTGTGAATCTGAGTTTTAGCTGAATCTAGGGGAGGAGGGCAGAAGCTGTAAAAGGGCTTTTGTTTCACGGTACCTGGATGCTCAGACGTCTCCCTTTCTTTCTCTGAATGCCTGCTCGGGATAATTTCAGTGCCCAGTAGAGGGAGTGCATACTGCATGCTCGACATTTTTCTCTACGCCACCTTTATCCAAAGCCAGCCATCATCTCAGTCTGTGTTTGCAGGTAAACTTACACCAACAGCAATACACCAGAGACACTTCGAGTTAATTATTGACTCTATTTAGATGAATTATTATAGAAGTACAATTGTAATTATTGGCTGAGATTGGTGTTTAAATAGAAATTCCTGTTTCCAGAGGTTTAATTCTTTTGTAGGAATAACTTGCTTATGGCTAAAATGTTCCTTTAAAAATATTTTTTGCTGGTTAGAAATAGTTTCGTTTGTTAATGTCTTCCTCCTTTTCTTAAAATACTAGATTTTTTTTTTCTTGTTCAGTGTCTGATTTGCAGCTGATTAGATGCAAATGATCTTGCAATTTTAGAAGTTGTGAGAGGACAAGTGTGTACTGTATTTTAAATCATGCACACTAGCTTTCACTCACATCATTTCCATAAAGGATTATCCATTAGGATAATACTTGAAGTCCTCACATTGTTAATAGAAAGGTAACTCATTAGCTGTATTTTGTACACTGAGAGTATATTTATCTCTTATATAATTACCTTTGGGAAGCCGTATAAAAGGTTTACTACTCAGGCCGGCTAAAACTCGGACAGATAGAAGCTAGTAGGGATTATGATGTGAGAAACATCCCGCTCATTTGTCTGTCGGTAGAGCGATTGTTTAACAGGCCTATTACATTTTGAATTTTTAATTTCAAGTTATATTAACAACCAGGGAGATATAGTTTTTCATTAACGATCTTCATTACTTTTTGTTTCACCTTTCCTTATCTTCTATCGAATCTAAGCATGTGCTTGCATCTTGACTTATTCGTGTACTTAATTTTATCCATGTGAAAACATGTGGTTGAATTCAATAATGCCATTAATAATTAGATTTGGAGAAGGCTTGTCCTTGTGTTGTCCAGAACCTGATCTGATCCCTAAACCTTACTGCAATACAAGTCAGATTTTTTCTGAAAGAATAATGTCAGAAAATTGTTACAAATTATATTTACAAGTTAAATATTTGCTGGTTATAATTTAGTCTTAAAATCTTTTAATACATAAAAGATTAAAATTTTAATATGTAATAAACTAAGCTAAGAGCTCTACCAATTACTTGGCAGCAAGACTATTGCTGATTTTTTTTTTTTCCATATCTTCAACTACAGCTTGGCATTTTATCAATGCTAATGAATTATTTCTACCTAATCATTTTGTACCTTTATAACCAGCTCTTTTGCAAGTCTGTCTTTTAGTTAAGTTAGTGCCTGCTTTAAAAAAAAAAGTCGCACTTGAATTTTAGATCGAAAGCAAAGGCTGTATTGTTTTCTCTTTCTTTCTGTAGAAAGAAATAGAGAATCCAGTCCAGCTGACTGCTTTCTGCTTTCTGTAACAGCTTCTTGTACTCACATCCTCCTTTTTTTCCTCTTTTCTTCATTTTAGAGAAGTTGTTTCGGGGGGGTTGGGGGGGGATAAGTAACTGTCCTTAGTGATCCCTCACCATGCCTGAACCCACATCTGCTAAAACATACTCAGACCAAGGAGCAAGAGAGATGCCTTTGTAAAAGAAGTCTTTTCCCCAGGTGATGCTTTTAAATTGCATGCAAACAAAACCCCTAACTTTTAACAAAGTTGCCCTTTGAAAACCAGAAGCGTTTAATGTTGAGATTTGAATAGTAACTTGATGTTGATTGTTAGTATGTTTTCTAAAACTTAAGAGAAATATAGGAACATTTGATAATTAAATCAGCATTACGCCTAAAGATGTCCTTTATCAGTCTGTATACATCATCAGCATGTAATGTGTTCAGAATAAATAAAGTTTAATAACGTTTGTATGGTCGAAGTAGTAGCCCAGGCAACATTTTGAATTATTTTTTTGTCTAGCTAGTATTTATCAAAAAAGCCAAGTCAGTCATGACTGCAAAAGTAAACACAAAATATTTAATAAGTCAGATGCTTATGCTTCCTTTTCCCTCCTTCCCGATGTTAGCCATCATATGATAATTATTTCTATCTATGAAACATCTCTTTTGTAATAGCTTTTTAGCTAAAAGAGCTTTTCAGGTTTCTTAAGACCTATCAGGAGGTAGGACTGATATATAACAAAACATTGTAAAATTAACCCTCAAAACAGTACTCTCTTGTTCAAGTGTCTAATCAGCTAGTGTGATGTTTTTGGTGGTTTTTTTCTTTTCTAGAGCTGAATGTTGCTGTGGTATATTTTATGCTTTGCACTGGCTATGCAGCCCGCTGCTGTTACAAAGTTATTAAAAATATCTTGTTATGCAGATCTAGCCATGAATTCTTAAAGTTGTCACTGTGACGACCTCTGATCCCTATCTGATTCGCAGGTCGCACAATGCAATTTGGAGCTCTTCTAATAGAGTGTAAAATAAAGTAGGATGTCTCTATCATCAAGTTAACCCTTATGTTAAGTATTTAAGTTTTTCAGGCCGAAGGGTCATCTCCCTTGATTCATCTATGAATACTGAGCAGTGTGTACTCGGTAGGTAGCAGATATAAATTTGCTTCCTGCTTTTTATCCATCCTGTGTTACAAGGGGAAACAGTATATGGAAGTGAATTGAATATATTTGTGAGGTTTATAAAGGTACATTGCTAAATGTGTATTTATAAAAATGGAAAAGGAAGAAAATTTTCAGGCTTGGAACACATACTAATGCATTTAATTTTAGTTAATGCAGTAATG
The DNA here is from genome assembly GCF_000699105.1 of Pygoscelis adeliae. Classification (NCBI taxonomy): domain Eukaryota; kingdom Metazoa; phylum Chordata; class Aves; order Sphenisciformes; family Spheniscidae; genus Pygoscelis; species Pygoscelis adeliae. The sequence continues at coordinate 4,694,936 of NW_008825167.1, forward strand.
TTACAGTAAATGTATTCACATCTAATGGTACCTTTGTGCCTAAAATCCACAATCGGGAATATATGTAAGGTTATGTGTGTCTTGCATAGGATATTTTGTTGACTTGTTGCCTGTAATAAATTAGGTTTCTTTAACTGAGATGTATATTTATCTGTTAAAAATACAGCATCTTGAATAATTTTTAACAAATGTGTAGTTCAGATTCATTCATAAACGTGATCACTAAAGTAAGCTGCAATTTAGTTACTGATTTTACAGCATACGTGTGTGCAGACTATATCCTGAGGCAGGGGCATATATACATTGGTGGTGGATACAAAGTTTTAGTAGCATGAGTTTGATCCAGTCTAAGTGATAGGTGGTAATCCATCAAATGCAGTAGGCCTTTTTTGCACGAATGAGTGCTAATGGGAATCTTGTTATATCACATTTTAGATGAAAACCACATTTCCTAAAATTTCATAAAGAAAATGACTAGTAATGAGATTCCCCCCGCCCCCTAGCTCTAAAGTTTTATCATGTATAGGCCTCTGAATCATAAAGAAATTAAATAATTCAAAATATTGCCTAAGATATTTCAAGGAGTCATAGGAATACTGTTCGTCATCTCATAGATAACTTGGACTAGCTGAAAAGCACTGGAAAACGTAAAGACTTCTCTGCAGAGGGGGAAAGAGAGAGGTATTTTTGGTTGACCTTTGAGTTATCAGACCATAAAACAACTTTTTGGTCCAGAAATCGATACAGCCAGTCCTGGACCTCACTACAGCCTTAAATAATGGCTTTAAACAATTTCATCTGGACTGGTGTGCAGGGAGCACTGTGTAGAGGAAAGTGGTTAGTCCAGAAAGAAGAAGGGAGGGGTAGATCAGGTATAGTGGCTGTTCAGGGTAATGCTTGTAACCTTGACAGTGGCTATATGACAGCTGCTTTCTTCTTTAGTAACAAAAATGAGGGTTTTCCTTCTGCTTTTAGGAACGGGAAATATCTTGGGAACTCTGCTGTGGGTACGTTCCTGTCTGAGCATGGACTCTAAATGTGATTTCACGTCACTTGGCTTGTAGCTTTGCTGGCTTCATCACACCTCAGTCTTTGAACCTGCAAACCTTTCCTTTTATGTTAAGATGAATGAAAAACTGAGTAGGCACTTTACGGAGTTTCCTTACTCATGGTTATCTATGAGTTAAGAAGAAACCAAGTTTGGTTTTAGGGCACAGGTAATGTGTGCAACACTATTTTATGCTTGCCTCTTCTTCTGCTAAAATTATTTAATCCATTCGACAATTTCTGAAACATTAAAAATTAAATTCTACCAGGTATTTCTTAGTGTGTTACGTAGTTACCAGATCTACTTCTTAGCAGGCGGGTTTTTATACAGGTTGCTGTTGTACTACTTGGGGGAGCTGAACAGGGAAGCAGCTTACATATTTTGGTAGTGATTTTATGGTTGGCTTAAAGATGTTCTAAACACGAGCAGCAATCAAAAGGGGTAGTCCTGTCTCTATTTCCTCCCCTGATGATTCCTAGTGCCTCCCTTGTATCAGCGATAGAGCTGCTGTTGCAGCAGGGGCCTGAACTGACTGGAACCTAATCCAGAGAAGATGATTTCTGTAGCAGCATTAAACTCAGATAGTGAGACTGACCCTTTCAGTAACTGAATAAACTCAGGTAATGCAGATCCGATTATGAAGGTCAATCTTTACTTAATCGGAGGACTCAAATTGATGGAGTGATAGATGATTAGCTCATCTCCCAGTGTGAATGAAAACCTGGATGAAAAAAACATACCAGGTACTACTGTTAAAATATATTCTTTCTTACTGTGTAACACAATGTAGTGCCTGAAGTATATACATAACTGCATGGCAGAAGTACATTCCTGTACTTCTAAAAGTAAGATGTAACCTTTATTTTTGTATAAATATTACACAAAGACATTTAAAGGACTAACACTACAGTCACTTTTGATAAAACAAATTAAATATAGGTATCAAATGTAGGTGGTCAGCATAAGTTTTGTAGGAGGGGGTTTTTTATGTTGGGGAACTTTATTAGCTTTAATAACGAAGGGTAGCAGGCTTCTGTTTTAGTTCTCTGGGATGCATGGAAAGGAAAGGCGTTGTTAGACTTGGAGATCTTTGGTAGTTTAAATAAAACTGTTACACCTCCCCTGAATGTGGTATTTATTTTATGAAAAATTTGGATTATGCAAGAGAACTTTGCCTTTTTAATGTACTTTCTTAAGGTTTAAGAATATTTATGCAACCAAGTACTGTTGATTTCGGTGGATGGTAAGAGCCCAAGTAGTGAGGTATGAAAACACATCTCAGGATACATCTTGAGTCATTACTGCTAAAGAAGTACTAAACTTGCCTTGCAATATCTTCCTGAGATAATAGTTTTGTTAAATGCACCAGTTTTCCAAACTACCTTTATTTGCTGTCCTCTATGAAACTGTAAATGCACATGCTAGTCCATTGGGTGTATTGGACATACTAGCTTCTTCTGAACAATGATTCATTAAGATCCAAGGTTTTTTGAATTGTCTCATACCTTAAGACCTACTGGTCTTTTTGAGTAAATTTTTGCTGCTTTTCATTAAAATCTCTCCTAAGCTTATCTGGGACCTTGAGCCTGCTATGGTCCAGAGATGCAGTAGCTAGTAACACAGAGTGATACAGGTTTTGTGCAATGTGCCTCGCTGCTATTGACCTCCCAATGTACATATCCAAGTTCTGTTTATCACTGGGTGGAATGCAGAGGGCTTTGGCACAAGTCCTGAATAAACCTCAAGCTTGCACCTCCAGGACTGTGACAATACTCACAGACAATGGCTCTCGTACACTGCTTTTAAGAAAAACTGGTTCATTGGGTAGTTTATGTTGCTAAAGCAATTTGGAACAAGGTACGCTGGCTCTCCAGCATTGTACTTAGGCTAACTGTTGGGCTGGAACCCTTTAGGCATTTTTACTGATTTCTGGAAATTATGAAATAGTGTGAAAAGTGCATGCCTAAGTAAAAGTCAGACTGTCCAAGTAGCCCATGTGCTGTGAGCAACTACAAATAGAATGAATGGTGATACTTTTACTGGTAAACATAAAACGTGATTTGCCTGGACCACATATCTAATTTGCAGTCATCTAGGTTTGAATTTATGCTTAAATCACGGAGCAAAGGGGAGGGAGTGTGTGTGGGAGGTCCCTATAAATATAGCTCTCTTAGCAGTTTATGTTTTCCTTGTGTTGCACACAGGAAAACTCAGGTACGGTTCTGAAATCTGTCAAAATGCCAGCATTTATTTCCTTTTCATCCTGTGTTGGATAATATAAAAGGATGGAGAAGGAGGAACTTGTAAAAGTCCGTACATGTAAGATACACTGTTTGACTATTCAGTTTCTGTTACTGGCACTGAAGAAATTATTTTTACCCCGTCAGTGTTTGCTTACGTAGAATATCCCCAAATTTCATTTAAGATCACTGAAGCCCGTTTTGTGTTGCGGTCAAATAAAAAATGTATTTGCTTAAGGTTGCCCCTTTAGCTAGGTTCTGTGGTGATAAATATTCTGGTTCCCTAACCAAAGACTTCTGCCTCTAGAAAAATATTTAGTTGGCTTTGAGTAGATGCACATGAGATATTGGCATGGTGGAATAATTTGCAAGATCTTCCAGTGAGGGTATTAGCATATAAATAGCAGATGCAATGACGACCATCACAGCTGAGTACATTTAATTTTTAGTTTATAAGATAGAATGGGTTTTTAAATGCATAGCCATCAAGCCTGCTGAAAGACAAATGAAGTTTAGAGTTCACTTGTCTGAGGATGCCTTACATCATTTTTTTTTTTTTTTAAAAAGGGAAACAGACACGCATAAAACTGAACAAAAGTGATTTCTTGGGTGAAAAGTAATTGAGATTGCAAACCAAGTTAATTAGACCATGCAAAATTTATTTAATGGTCCCAGCTGTAGTTTGCGAGTGGTGTTTTAGTAAGTAGATATGACTTCTTCATGTGCTATCTTTTCTCTTCCTTCTTTTTCTAAAATAGTCAGTAAATGCTGTACATCTAGTCCTATAAACTGATTGCATTGTATATTTCAGTCATTTTATTGATTGCTTTAATTATGATTGCAGAGGCTCAGGTTTTTAAATCCTCTTAACAGAATGTAGCAATCAATTTGTATAAAACTGGGAAAAGGACCAAAGGCTTTTCTTTACATCTTTCCAAGAGTTGTGTGGTGGGTGGAGGGTTTTTCTGCATTTATTACTGGTTGGGATGGATGAGCAAGGCATTTAACTGGAGCTGTGGTTGTGCTGAGCTACACTAACAGCTGGAGGCTCTTGGAGTGTTGACTCCAAAGTAAAAGATGCGATTGCATTTCTACTGGCATCCAATATTTGTTTTCAGTATTGTTAATAAGATGGAGACTGATAAGGAAACATCTGTTTTGTTCAAGTTTTTTGAGAGAGTTGGGGAGTAAATGGTTTGATTTACTTGTCTAGCTGGAAAAGTCAGCACTATTTTAAGTTTTTAATGAAAATTAGGAGAATTGAGGAGGCATTGTTCTAACCCTGATTACAATGAAAATAATGCGTGTATATTTTTTGCATTTTTTTACTGTATTCTCATATGCAAGTAAGTTCAGGGAATTTTACAAGAATCTGGAAATTGTCTAGCTAAATCCTATTTCCTCTCACAGTGAGGTATCTGGTCAGGAATGCTACCATGTTAACAACAAACCCACATAGTTTCGCAAAACCATGATTCATTTAGATAAATGAATAAATAAATAAATGTCAGCATTATAGAGCAGATTAACACTGAAAGGAAAAACTTTCCCGCGCCATGGTGCAAGGAGCCTCTGATGTCTGGGCATCTCTTTGGTCTCCCTTCAGGTGGACCATCCTCTAGCGACAGAGAGAAGGTAGTTCACCCTTCGTCTCTGGTAAGACTGCCAAACTGTGTTAGTGACTTTCCTCGTATCGCCTGATAATTAGAATGGGTTTGAGAACAGGACCTTTTTTCCCATGTTCTTTGACAGGTTACTGAGAAACAAGCAGTTGCGTGACTACTTATCTTACAGGTATTTAATTCTGTACACTACAAGAAAAGCTTTACATTGTAGTATTTATCACTTGAGCTTATACTTCCCTTCGGATATGGCATACTGCTTGTTTTTGTCATAGTCTCATTTTTCTTGTTTGCAAGTACCTAACCACTCATTCTTAAAAGATTATAATGTACTAATTCTGCCACTCAAAATGTTGTCTTAAATACTTATTTCTTCTGATTTATTTGTGGATTGTTGAGTTCTTTCTTTTTTAATTGACTGAAAAAGTTTACCTATAGGGGAAAAGTAGATAATAGGTGGCTGAACTTTCATACTGCATCTGTAGAGCTTGCTTTGGGGCTTTCTTCATGTTTGAAAAGTGGAATTAAAAAAAACCCACCCTACTTTTCTGACTAATAATGTTGCCCATGAGCTCTCCTCCTTTCTGTAGAAAGGGGATGGAACAGAACAGCATAAATGGGATGGTTCTGATGAAGAACCACTGGAATGAAGTAAATTGAGATATAACTACCCACTACTACCATGCAACTTTTTGAATTTCCACCGGTGATTACTTTAAAATATTAAAAGTAAAAAGATAAGTAAGTTATCTTGTTAAAGATTATATCAAAATAAAGACTTTATGTCTGTTTGAAGGGAAAAGGGGACTTAATTCCCTATAGTTAGCTAAGCAGTTAATTTTTTTTTACAGGAAATCTAAATTTAATAGAAGACCCCAGGGAAATTCAAGGGTGTGAACAATAAGCATAATATTTTATGAAAATGACCCCCATATTTAAAATCTGGCATTATATGTTATGCATTGTAGCACCAAGTCCACATCTACCTTTTAGAAAATTAAAACACATAAATTCTGTTTAGTGTTTGATATGCGCTGCACTAGCTGAAAGCCATAATGCCCCTAAAACCTTGGGTTGCTTTTCACCTTTCATAAATTCCTGGGTAGATTCTATACAAAAAATAATTTTCAGCTCCGTGGCTCATTGTTATTCAAACTTGATTGATCGTCGTCATTTACTCAGTGAGGAAGTTAAGTGCTCCTGTCATTTCCGAAGAGTATAATTGGGACGTTTCACAGGTCAGCGGTAGTGACAGGTTTCCCTTTTGATTAGTGTTAGACTGATAACAAAAATTGCAGTTTCCTATGATTAATGTTTTCTATAGTACTTCAATGCACAGTTCATGGATTGTACCTAAACAAAGTGAATTTGCATCTGATTATGCCTTTTCTCCGTCAGGCTTTTCACGTGCCTTAAAGTTTCAGACCATGCAGGTAAGACAGCAAAGTTGCTTCTAATGCAGTTTTCAAGTTGAGGATTAGTGAAACCCACTGAATTTTAGTGTATTAATGTGCAGAGAGTGACGTGCCTCCAACAGCATGTGAACAAATTAGGAGAAATTTCAATTAAAGATAGTACTCTTCTGAATTCTTCCTAGTCCCCTCAGATATGCCGTGCACCTGAGTACTTGTATTATACCCACGGATATTTTAGGTGTAATCTGGCAATTTAAGTTAAATGATCACTCTGAACTGAGTTTTCTTTCTCTTACTAGTTTGACATTATTTCTCAATTCCTTAAACCTGTTGCTGTTTATTTGTTTACAGACTACTTCTGAGTAAAAACTGTGGAAATACACTGAATTTACTTCCCTGTTTTATAATGTGAAAGTTAGTCAGCTTTTACATTATGGCACAAAGTTGTAGGCTATCATCCATCACAAGTTTTAGCTTGGTGAAATCTTTTTTAATAAATAAATGAGAAATGGAACCTGAGTGTGGAAAATATGATGTTGCCCTGCTTCTAGCTGGAGAAATAGGAGTGGATATTATTTCCGAACTTAATTAAATTGCCCCTAATGGATAAAAGGGGATGACAACACCAGCAGAATTTTGAAACCAAAATACAAACAAACTAACTTCTCTTCAATCTCTAGCCTTCTTCTATTGTGCAGGGTACAAAACCTGATGATGTTTTTCTTTCTAAAGGCCATTGGGAAGGTCTTCTAAAAGTTGCAGTTTAACACAGATGTTCTTTCATGTCTAGTGCCTTTGCGAGTTTGTGATCAGCGGTAGAATATTTGACCCTTGCTTTGCTTTAGCACTCTATTTTGGTTTCTGCTGGGAAGGTCAGGTTCTGCGTGCATCTGTCTTGGCCATGCCAGGTAGGGCCTGAATTCCTTCTTTCCTTTGGATGAGGAAAAACGTTTGCAGTGGGAAACAAAAAGTAAACTAGGGTGCAGGATCCTCCAGCACAGCCTGAAGGTTGGCAGCTCTCGAGGTAGTGATAATTGCGCTGAAGAGACTACGTTGTGGTTGCTACCTGTCTTTGGCAGCAGGGTGCTTTCAAACCTGATTATGCTGGGACTTTATTTTAAAATGAAGACTAATTAGATGTTCTCTGGTAAGAATGCCATAGTAAATCTACTCTATTTGTCAGGAGAGTAAATATTTTTTTTTTTTTTTTACTTTTTTCCACTGGAACTGCAGCTTTCTTAAATCAAAGTCATTTTTTAAACAAAGGGAAGAATTGTACGTCTAACTTGTACCATCCATTCATTATATGTTAAAGTGTATCAATATGTGTGTTAATATCAATTAATGATCTTTATTAGAAATTAATTCAGTCTAGCTTACAAGTAATACTGACCGAAAAGAAATACTGATTTTTTTTTTTAATTATTATTATTTATTTTAACTTTTTAACTACATTCAATAAACCAAGATTGGTTTCTAGGTTTTTTGCCTTCAGAATATATGTATGATTTAAAGGAACTCAGCCGTGCAGCTGTGACACACGATTAGAGTAGTGAATTAAATTGGGAAAAATTCTGCTGCAGGCAAAACCTGCAGTATCCTCCGGTGTTTGTAACAATGAGTAGTTGATATGAATATCAACGTAAGTCAGATGCAGTAAGAGAAGTAAAGAACACAGCTGAAAATAGTGAAAATGATACCATTCCTTATCTATTGCTTTGGCTTGCTGCAGTGGAGTTGAAAAACTGTGGTAAGGTTGGTTTTAGTGGATACCCCTTATTATTTCCTAGACTTGTGAAAGCGCATGGCAAAAACAGAATAATACGCTAATTATGTTGTTAAGAATTAGGTGACTCCCAAGGTGGGCAAAGGAAATAAAGCATAAAACCTTCATCATTGCTGCCTTTTTAGGGTAGTTGGCATTTGCTTTTTTAAAGTTCTGATAGTACAGGCCATGTCTGAGGTGGCACAGATTCTTTTAGCTTATGTGTAGTATAAAAGAAAAATTCATTTTCAGGTATGGAACAAGCTTAGAAAAAAAAACGTAGAGACTTGCTGGCACATCTAGCTGAACCAATATATAGGAAGCCACTTACGTGAATGAATTACCCTGGTTGTTAGTTAGTAGGAACTCCATTTCTATTTTTCAGCTAGTCATAGATATTCAGTTTCAGACTGCAATATAAACCAAGTGCACATTTTAAAAATCCCATTTTGTTGGTCTTGACCATAGTAATGTGTGCAGTCTCATGGTATGAATGGTTAGGATGTACCGAATTAGTGAAGACATCACAGAATCATAGAATAGTTTGGGTTGGAAGGGACCTCTAAAGAAATTAGTGTATCGAATTAGTTTTAGTGCTGTTGTGAAGAAACACAGTGAAACACTGTAGTATACAGATCTGAATATTCTTTGGTCAGTATTAGCTTGCCAGTCCCTCAGCTTCCCCTCCTGTTTGCCTGCTCTGGTTTTGAGCTCTTAAACAATTTGTGGTACTATTTAACATGCCACAGACTATTTGGGTGCAGCTAAATGAGTAAAATCAGCCAAAGGAGAAGAGATAAGGCTATAATTTGCTCATTCAGTCAAAATCTTGATGTTATTTTAAGATTTTTTGGTCTTATTTTATAGCTTCACACTTTCTCAGACTTCACCAACTGCATGCGTTCTAATGGATAAAAGGGGCTTTAAAGAAGCCCTTAGGATAGAGTATGGCTTTAGAGATAAAATGTTAAGCAAAGGCCTAATCTTAGATAAAGATTAAATACATAATTAGGGAAATACTTTCGACATAGAGCAGTCTCAGTAGGGCTATCAAGATGTCTGTGAAATATTTTCAGTGTGAAGGGAAATGAAAAGCAGTCTTCACGTTTAAAAAAAAAAAACATCAAAAATATCTCTGTAGATGAAAGCCTCGGATGACGATGACGACGAGGAGGACGAAGATGAATTTGTGGAGGTCCCTGAGAAGGAAGGTTATGAGCCCCACATTCCAGACCACCTGCGTAAGGAATATGGTGAGTTTGCCCAGCTGTGACGAGCTTTATCCCTGCATGTTACTGCTGCACTAAAGTAAATAAACAGCCATTCTGAAGTAATAAAGTGATCAGCGGTGTGGGTAATCTCTGACTGCTATGAGGAAGTCACCACATAGATACGGGAGCAGCGATTGGCTCTAGATAAACAAATACTTTCTAGGAGCAGGAGCAACCGAGACGGGAAGCTTATTTCTTTCCATCGTGCTCCACTGTAGTTTAGAGCCAGAAGCAGCACCATGTATGCTTGTAAGTGTGCTAAAAACATACTGGGAGTGAAGGGATTGCAAAGTAAAACTATAAATGAGCCTGAATTTTAGAAATACTAGTAACAGTCTGGTGAGATGGGATAAGGTCGTGTACCTGCATTAATAGCAGTTGGAGATGCGCAGCCACTTCCTCCCATAGGGTGACCAACTTGCAGCTCAGAAAGAAGGCTTTTTTTTGTTTGGGTGTTGCTATCACAAGATGTTAAATGGAGCTCAGCCTTCAAGTGCAGAATTACAGCCACTGAGCACATACCACATGACAAAATATAATCTTGTCTTCTTTTAATGCATTCTAAAGATTTTTTTTTTTTAAATAAAGACATAATGTGTTTTTGTGAAATCGAGGGGGGAGTTACTGAGGAAAGTTCATCTTAAATAATTAAATTTCAGTGCATTGCTCCTTGTCCTTTGTACATCTAGCTTATTGTCCGCAGCTTTGCCTGTGTGCAAATCAGAAGATTTCAGTACATTGTAGAGAAGGAGAGGGTAGCTGCCATCACACAGAAGCTAAAAACCTTGGACACTGTAATAAGTTTCTTGCTCCTACATTTCTCCATGAGTATTTGTGTAAGACTGGTGCTGTGTTGTGCCTTTTTCAGTCCTGTTCATGCTTATTTTTAACTTATCTGTGGTTTGCATCATAAAAGTCAGGCTGCAGCTCTTACCTGTATAAGCCAAATGTTTCTTTTTGCTGAAACAAGGGGGTGTGCCTGTGTAAACTCAAGATGATGTAGCTCAAGTGACCTTTTTGCTGTCTTCTGCCATCAAATCTGACTACAGACAGGGAAAGATGGTCAGTAATGATAACCTGTAGTGGCTGGGGTCAGCTCAAGGACATCTCCAGGTGTGAAGTCCTGCTAGTGCTTCAGTCCATCTACCCCATCTAGACTTAACCTACCAGAACCTGCCTAACTTCCCCACCCTGGGAAGTGAGGCCTGCATTGATTATCTGTGTTCCCCACCTAAGGACTTGCAGCAAGTTCAACTGGCTGGTTCCAGTTTGTTTGAAGGAGGTAGATGTCTCCGTTCCTCTGTGCCTTTAAAAAAATGTGGAAATTGGCAAACTCTATGGAGGACTGAGATTAGACTGGTGCCCTAGTGAGCAGGTAGCTGCAATGTGGTTTGGCATGACTCTTAGCATATGAGTTGCTTGAAACAGGCTGTAGGCACTTACTTTGTCCAGCCAACAGTTGGGGAAGGTGAAGTGGAACTGGGAGTATTGAGATAGTGAAATGGAATGTGGAGATGTGTGTTAGACGAGAACACAGAACAGTGGTGAAGGGCTGTAGGACACAAACTCAGGAACTGGGCAGCTTTTTGGGTTTTTTGTTCATGGAAAAAAATGTTTTATTTTGATAAAATTATGCCAGTATATGTTGGCTATCCCAACTACCTCAGTCTTGCAATAAACACTGAAAAACTTCTAATTATTGCTAACAGTGGGACTTTCAAAAAAGGAATATAATGGAAGAGAGGAGTAGCAACTTTCCAGACAGTTGTGAAGAGCTTCTCAGGTATACGTGGCTAATGAGAGTTCAAAAACGTTGGTATGACAGTAAATGAATGAGCAAACGAGGTTAGTTATTAACGTAGCTATGGTTCTTATTTGGTTTTTTTTCCTTCCTCTGACAGTATCCCTTGTGCCAAAACCGGTATTTTCTTAATAATTCCAGGCACTGGAACTTGTTTTTCCTATCTTAACAGCAGCCTGATGAATCCTAACATGCGAAAGTTCTGTTTATGCTTGTCAACTTTCACTGGAAGTGAAATGTACTCATCTATTCCCTCTCTCCCTTTCCACCCCTGTCTTCCTCATGGACATACATTTTTAAAAAATAAAGCATCTTACCACCCTTTGTATCACACTAACACAATACTTTGCTGCTATTTGAATTACTCCTCATGGAAAAGGATAAAAGAACAAGCCTATCTACTCAAGGATATTTTAAAAATCTATATAAAATGGATTAAGAAATTCCCAATTTGTATTTAAACTATTGCTGATAGGAAAATATATTATAGTGAAGAAGCCAATCGATCAGAAAACAAAACCTCTCTGATTTTGTGTACATGTAGTTATGTAGGAGCTAATGGTCATACTTGGCTGTTCTTTACTTGATGTGTTTGTTAAAAATAGCATTTTGAAAGAAATGAACCATTCTTAATGTTCCTGAAGGCATTCAGCTTTTCTTGCTGCCATTTAAAGTTATTATATAAGCTCCCAGTTCAGGAAAAAGTCTGAAAAGAATTCAGAATTCCTGAAAAGAATTCAGGCGATCTTTTAAGCCTGTGTTTTCTTCTATCTTTGTGTACTTAAGTGCTTTCTTGGACCAAGTGGTCAGTTACTAGCTCAAAATGTATTTCAGAAGCCGATATATAACTATTGCGTAAATCAACTGACTTCTGTGTAATTAACTTCAGGTCTGCATGAGGAAAATGGAGAACTATATTTGCTCTACTGGATTCTGCTCTGCATGTGTTTTTAATAAGCAAAACCAAAATAAGCATCCCTTTGGCATATTTAGAAAAGTGAGTTATCATATTAAAATACACAAGAATATATTGATTTCATAGGAGCATGTTGTCATCAAGAGTTGGCTGTGTTAGGCAGTCGCCCCTCTAATTAAATATGGTTCTTTGTTCCATATGCAAGTGCAGTTATCACAGCAGTGACTTTAGCTTTATCTTAATATAATCCAGGTGGGTTTTTGCTACATTTCTTTAGTTCGCGTTTAGTTCATGAGGACTCTGAGCTAAGAAAATGAAAGTCTGTGCAAGTGGTATGTTCTAACTGGAACGTTAAACCTTCAGTGTAAAATAAAATCTCAGTGTTATGTAGGTGTGAACAATTTAAAGCTTTTTTCCTTGTGTTGTTACTTTTCCTGAACAAGCCAGGAAAAGTGAACAGCTCCTCAGATTAACTTTTTATATGAAACAGGCAAACAAAGTTGTAAAACACGGCTGTGAAAATGGGTTAAAACGTGACATTTAAATTATTAATTTAAAAGTCACTTTATTCCCTTTCATTTCTCTCAGGAAAATGGAACTATCCTACTAACAAGGTAAATTTCAAGCTGAGATGCTATTTCTGATGACGCATACGTGTATTTCTGGTTCTCCTGAGATCTGAAAAGTTTGTGAAAAATGAAAAAATATTTAGAGACGTGAGAAGTTTTGTACGCATAAGTATATAGACATGTGCAGTTGTATTATGTGTGTGTATGTAGTTGATGATCTCAAAATTGATGATGATATTTAACACATAAGACAAAATAAGCATGGGTACAGTTTGGGTGGAGGAAGAATTAAATAAGTCAATTTGAATCTACATGTATAAGATGAAATGTAAATTTGTTAAAAGAATTTAGGTGATTAGATAACTGAAGTGTGAAGATATAACCCATTAGGGGTGTCATGCCAAATTAGCATTACCAGACTTTTAACGACCTCCCATTTGTATAATCCTTATTTACACTTGCACCTGATGTCTGCAACAGACAAGAGACAGCCATCCTGTGGTACCACAGAGCCGTTCTGAATACATTGTGTTGATAAAGAGGAATATTGGGCTGAAAAAGAAACAGCGCTGTGAAAATAATTTTCGTAGGGTTACGCTGGTTCTCAGCACTCTGCACCCATGTTGCTTATATGCATTGCCCTTTTATGGCTGGTATTGCTAACCCCTTAAAAACTGAGGTGTTATTCATTTAAAAGAAAGCTTTAGGGAGAGAGAAAATCTTGTTTCCACTTGAGATTTCCCACATTCCAGCCTTTGCTGGTCAGCTGTCAATTGCATTGGCTTAAAGCCTTAAGTTGGATAAGGTAAGGGATGGAACTGTGCAGCTTCTAACGTTGTTCTTGTGCAAGACAGAATTTGGTGCTGACACCAGGATAAAAGATTCCTTCCTGCCCTTGGTCTTGGCACAGCTTGCAGCTGAGCTCTGAACCGCGTGGGGAAGTGATCCGTTTTGAGAGATGTGCTTTTCCATGTGAAAATGGAACAATTCTCGGATCTAGTTCAAAGCACCCACCTCCAGCGACTGTCGTCTGCTAATGGGTTTTCTCAATTCCTAATTCTTGTCTGTGTCTCAATGCATGCATTCATAAACTTACTTATGCAATACTACTTTGAGGTACAGGGAAGTGCTATTGCCATTTTATAAGTGGTGAGATGAGGAAGCCATCTGACTTGGGAGTATTAGCATGGAAGCAGTTTCATCCTTATCCAAAATTATATGAGAAATGACTGTACAGTCAAGAACACAAACCATTATTTCATATCTGGTTAATCAGATTATTTCTCTTGTATTTGAGCCTTAAGCCAAAATGTTTTTAGGTCCCTGATAGCTACTTCAGTGGTTCACATTGCATCTTAAAGCCTGCTTGGGATTTCTTTCATATCGGGATCAAAGCTGCAGTTCTAAAATCTCAAGGGTTAGTTCTATCCATTTCAGAAATTCTTCCCTCTTCCCATCACAGAGTGATGTGCCTTTGTGGGTTAGATGTCCCCACACTGCCTTTCCTAATCTGATGGTGTCTGGGTCATGCCTTTTCTGTGTGTTAAGTAGCTTTTTTTTTTTGTATGAAATGTCATAGTATAACATGGGAAAGAAGGCTTATACCCCAAGTGAACAAATAAGGTGTACAAAACCAGACTATTTCCTTAGTAGAGGAGTCGCCACCTGTTTTTTTACATAGAATTAGGAGTGCTTCAGGCTGCACGAGCTATCTAGTTCAGCTTTCACTGAGCATTTTCAAAACATGAATAAACTTGCTATTGCGACCATTCATTAAAGGTGTGGGGGTTTTATAGCTTTTGCGTTTTCTCTGAACATTAAAAAGCCTGTATTAGAAATAACAATGAAATACTGCATAAACTAATGCATGATTGAATTTTCAGATTTGAAGCAGTAAAAGTCATGCATTTCAGGGCATTTATTCAGAAGATTGCACTTGTTTACATTGACCAGGTATACTCTAATCTGTACCTAAGCAGCAGACTTCCATGCATATTGTTTTTAAAAGTTTTATTCTCTTGACTGGCATCTATCAAGACATGCAGGGGACACAATGATTAAAAGCAAAACTGCCTCGGAAATGTGGAATATAATAGAATCATTACGGATTAAAAAAATAGGAAAATTGGTAATTAATTTATTGGAATCTGATTCTTTTATTCCCTGCAGAAAAGATTTTCTAAATCCTTTTAAATGTTTTTGTTCATGTGGTCAAGTACTAATGCTTCATCTGTGTCACACCAAGAACAATGGCACTGAATTTGAAGCCTTGCCTGTTATCTAACCGCATGTGTTGCTGTGTAGCTTCACTGTGCTGACTCTTTCTTAGCTCTATTTATCTCCTTCATTTTTGCTGTAGGAAGTAGGAAAAAAGTGTTTTTAGTTACTGCATGCAATAGTAATGTGCTCTTTCATCCTACATCTAAATGAAGTTTCTCCCATAAAAAGGCTGTTTTGCTGTTTTATATAACGTTTAAAGCTAAACATGGCAAAAAGAGCACTTATGCAAGTGTTGATAAGGCAAAACAGAAACCACTTATTTTGACCTGTGAAGAAACGATGGCTTTCATACTGATCTTTTTTCCTCCATAGAAGCATCTAACAGATCTTGTTGATACAGAATGATCATCTGTTGATTTTACAGTTAGATTTTCCTTTATTCCGTGGGGTTTTTTAATAGTACACATGAAAATTTTCTGGAAATCATGGGGAAAAAGCACAAATCCTAAGTGTTGAGTTTACATCCCTAACTACAACATCTAAACATCTCTGAAATACTCAGTGAAAGACTTGTTTCCAGTGCTTATTAGTCTTTTAGGAAAATACTTTGTTTAGATTTCCGTTACTAGGATTGATTAAGGTTCCCCGGTTGGTAGGCATATTTGGAAAGCTTACTAAAAGTTATTTTGTAATAGCTTTTTAAAATGGTAGGGTGTTGATCAAGTCTGGGCTTCCACAGGAGAGAGCTTGATTGTCATGGCAATGATCATGAAGTAGACTTGACTCAAGTGTGACTCAATGCGAATAAGAAAACACGAGTGTGGGATCGGTACAGCAGCTTCTGTTGCTATATTTCAAACAAAATGTAAGGTGGGTTTATTTGGGGCGAGATGTATGTCTGAAGAGCAGTCTGGCCAATTGCTTTCATCAGCTACAGGCCATAAAAATGTGCATCACCGTGATTAACCAAATGATTGTGCCCTACCTTAGTTGTAATGAAAACAAATGGTTTTGATGACATTACTATTTGGGAATGAAGTTGCTGAAGTTCTGCTGACTGTTGAATCGCTAAATAGACACACATATACTGGCTAAATGGGAATTAAAAATGATACTTAAGCTTTTTCTTTCCTTACTACAATGATTTCTCAGTTTGTCTGGGTTCTGCTTTAAAAGCCTAATAGCTTTTTAGTCTGGTTTGATTTGTCTGGTCTCCATATCTCAGGAACTTCCTGAGGGAATTCTTCCTGCATGTGAAGAACATGGAGAACAATTTTACGTGGAGAAACAGCTCAGTGGAGACCACAGCGAAAACAAACCTGCAGACTTCAGAGTGTATGAAACAGTTCTCAGGAACTGAATTTGAGACTTAAAATTACACTATCTAGGCTAAATAAGGACTTGTGGGTATTACTTGACTTCTTTAAGGGGAAAAAACAAATCATATTTTGCAGGGGGAAGGACAGGCAGAATTACCTACTTACCTTTCACTGCCCTGTGAAATTTGGGTTCCTTTTTCCCAAATTTGGAAAATGCAATTAACACACAGTTGTGTTTTTCTCCCTAGACAAGAGTCTAGTATTTAGAGTAAGATTTCTATTAAAATTACTATAAATCCTTCAAAAAAATCATAGTTGTTACATGATTGAAATAACATGCATTGATTTACCATAAATGTATAGATAACAGATACTCAGCACTGAAGTTAGGACCCCAGTCCTGAACTGCTATAATCAAGTATGTGTTGTGTGGTCTCGATTTTTCTTCATGTATACAACATTAGAATTATTTAATTAAAAGTTTACAAGTGAGATTGCCTCATTATATTAGTATGTTTTGAATATATATGTATATGGACAAACACATGTTCTATATAGGTACACTTAGGACAATAATTGAATAAAACTTATTATAATACAGTATTTGGAATGAAGATAACTTTGCACATTTACTAAAAAACATGATTCGCACTTCCAAAAAAATACTTCTGCATCCATGTAGAAGTATTGATTGTAGGTATTTCTTCTGATGCAGCCTAATCAGTTGATCATGCAAACCCTTCCTCACTCTCAGGCAAGGTCCTTCTATGTAAATAAGGTTCCCAGAAAATTTGACAGGACGTGGGATATATTTGATTCCTACTAAAGTTCTTAGAAATTAATAGTCACTGCACAGGATGCTGGTAATAATTCTGAGTGGTTTGCGGTAGTAGCGTACCTCATAGGAACTATGCAATGGCCAGGGACTGCAAAATGATAAGCAAGAAGTTTAAAAGATCAAGATGTAAGGTGTAGAAAGGTTTTCATCTAAACTCTGCTTCTTTGATTTATTCTGATTCTTAGCTGTGATTGTAAAACAACAATAAATAGGGTTAATTAATGAGAATTAACATTATAACAAATTAACATATTCTATAGTTCCAGTAAGCTAAACAAAGTATTTATGTAATGTTAATGAACTCTTCTAGTTAACTCATATAGTCATTACGTTTTTTCTTTAATTTGAATTTCCAAAGTAGAATTCTAAAATTTTAGACAGATGTAAATGAGCATAGCTGCATTCAAAGGCACTGGGGTCATCTTTTTTGGTTGTTTAAAACCTCTGATTATAAAAGACCCCTTGACAACTTTTTAAAAGTAGTGTAATTTCTACAGAAATATTAATATGTGCAGTTGTCGATGTGGTAAGTTGCTTTGAGTGCACACACAGCTTATGTGTGCTGTGAGAATATTTACTAAAGCCATCTCTGGCATTTCAGCATCCTCCCCTAGCAGCTGCAGACAGCAATTTGTTTAGTGGAGTTCAAGGGTAAGATAAGAAACTGTGCCTATCTAAAATTAAAGAGAAAGTTTTCTACCACAATAAATGATAAGAGTTTTAATCACTGTTATCCCTGTATGAATACTTTTAAGGTTTTGTTCGTAACAGATATTTTTTTTCTTCATTTTAGAGTTCTGTGTAGATGAAGTGATACTAACAAGAAAAGAGACTGATTTTTTTTTTAGGCAGAGAGATGAAATTTGATCCCAATTAAAAAAAAACAACTGAATATTCCTTTAATTTGTGATGGCTTCATAAAGATCAGATATCTGTCAGGGATGACATGTAATTCAAATCTCCATCCCTTATGAGTAGCAGAACCTTCGGAGATAATGAAATCTTCCTACTATATGATCACCTATGTTAATTTTGTTCACGCACACATTTGTGCATGAAGAGGTATAGCAGAACTGATCTGCAAACGCTGAAGCTCTTTGGAAGCAATGCCCCAGACTTTGACTTGAACCCTCTGGTCTGCAAGTCCATATGAAGTAAGCTTTGCAAAGTTCTGTTCAGTTAGCAGTAAAGCTTCTTGTGCTTCCTGAGTAAAATACATGCAGTTTTTTTCATTAGGAGCACACTAGAGGGTAAGTGGGGAAATGCTGTACCTGAACTGCTGGATTTTCCTGACAGTCTTGGAGAGTGTCTGTACTAATATAAATCGCATACATCCGCCTTGACTAAGATTCAACAAATGGGAAACAGAAATTATTATATTTTTTTCAGGAAAGTTGAAGTCCATAATACTTGTTCATATTCTATCTCCGTTTTTTCAATTAAACTTAAGTGAATCTGAAGTAGCTAGATTTCGTCTAAATCCACACAGCTGAGGAAACCTGCGCTTGCTCTTTCTCTGAATTTTCACTGAGGGGCTTTTATCTCCCCCTAATCCCACCATTTCTGTCAGGACATAATCTCTTTCTCAAATTTACATTTTAATTACAAGGCCAGCTGAACTAGCTAAAATCAATAATGTCAGCATTCAGCAGCCTAACTTCAGCTGAAACCCCAGCCTCTCTCTTTCTTTCTATCGATTTATCTTGTGAACACGGTCTACTTTATTGCTTCAGGCAAATAGGTGCCATTTGGTCAATTTAAACAAAAAAAGGGGATTTGAACATTTTTATGATTCTTTCTAAAAGCCGCTGGTGGAACAATTTGAACCCAGGTACTGTATTTGTGTTAATAAAATACACAGAACAGCAGAACTCTTAAGAGGAATTTTACTTTTAAAACTGCACTTAATCCCATCTATGTCTTAAAAACAAAACAAAAAAACTCCACCCTGACGTTGGATACCATTCAGCTAGGGCTGTCTGCATGGTGACTCTTGTCTTTATCTTGTTAGCAAAAACTAATTTTATAAACAAATATTTTTTTTAAAAATCCACAGTAGAGGTGCTGTTACTGATGTCGTAGTGTATTTACCGTTAGCCATTTTTCTGTTAATGGTTTAAAATAAGAAATCAATGGGAAAATATTTTGTTCTTGTAACTCCTAAGAATTCCTATATTGATCTTTTGGGTGTGATTTTATCTACCTAAATGTCACATTGTCCATTTATCTCTCTTGCCTTTTCTTTGTGTTGCTGACTGCTTGTCTCTGCTGTTCGCATCCTCTGCCCCCTAAAAAAAAAAATCAGTGTAGTGAATGAGCAATTATGCTTTCCATAAACATTGTAGGAAAAATTGGAATGAAACTGGGGTTGCCTGAGAACTTTTAATACATATGCACATATTCTCTCTGAAGAGGAAAAAAGGTGTGAGACACACGTATCTGCTACCTTCTGACTTCAAGACAGTTTGTAAATAGTACACGTACAAGTGCTCTCAAAACTGTTGCTTTAAACAATGCTTTTCAGAAAGGTATTCTTGTCCATAAAAAAGAGAAGAGAGAGAAAAAACGCAATTTTAAATGCTAACTACAGTCTAAGCAATTCTACATTACAGATAACAGTCTATCATGTATTTTTCTCAGCTAACCTTGTTCATGCCAAAGGGCCTGTTTGTTTGTAGCTGTTTCTGTCATAAAAGGAAGTTTACTTCTCCAAATCCTGATGACTCTAAAGTGTGGTTATAACAGAATCTTTTGGGTTAATTCTGTTTCACTTTAATACAAAGCACCTTGAGAAGGGCTTTTTCCCTTTCTAGCCTATGACAGGAGCGGAGATGGGGAGTCCTGTCCTGCCCCCTTTCCAGATACATAAATTCAAGATGGCTCCTTTCAGTGAAATATTAAGTGCTGTTGAAAAAGCCCTTTTATGGAGGCACCATTATCCCTCTTGAACGGCAAGTCCCCAGCCTAATAAATGTCATGAGATCATTTCGTTTGCTATTTAGCCTAGATATTCCTCTGCTTAGTTCCATCCTATTACGCTTTTATACGTCCTTTGTTTTGAAAGAGGAAGGGGAGCCATCTGCCACAGTTGTCATTACCGGTCCCTGCCCTGAATCGCCTTGCCCTTAAAACATTTTCCTTCATTGTCACCAGTATAAGCCATACTAGAGAGAGACATGGGGTCTCAGATGGTCTTAGAAGAGTCCTCATCCTTGAGAGTATTCTGGAGCTCTTTATTCTCTCTGGAGTCAGCTGTGTTCAGAAGATCTAGGAATGCCTGAAGTGGCCATTTGCTGTATGCAGCAAAATTTAAAGGCTACACAAGCCAGATCCAACTGGGTGTCTGCTTTTTTTCCCCCTTTCCTTCTGAGGGGCTCTAGCTTTGCGGATTTTGAATTGGGATTGTCAGCTCCCTCCAGGGAGAGGATGTCCAGGAAGCAGGTTAAGCAGGGGGTTGACAGGGCATCCTTCTCAGTGCCCTGAGCTTGGAGCCTTGGAAAGCGAGGAGGAGATGTCATTCCCTGCACAAGGACTCAACTCCTGATCTAGGTACTTGGAAAGTTTAGACCCATGTGTACCTAGAGGATGGATCTAGAAGGTTGCCAGCTCAGCAACTTGACCTGTGGCTGGAGTCAGGCAATGCCTTCTGTGTGGTTGCACCCCATAGGTTACAGGGAACGTGTGGTACAAATGAATCAAGGTCAGGATGAATTACTGGGAGACCTTATAAGGTGGAAAGAAGGGGTTAGGGCAAGTTGCTCTGATTTTGTTTGTGAAAAATATGTTTTTCTCTGAAATGAAAATATTTTGCGCACCAAAGCTACCTGCCACTATGGGTCCTGCAATTTTCCTCTCAGAGGGCAGGTCATACCGCATTAGCTTTTCTTTTTTTAGTTGATATCTTGTGATACATTTAATGATTAGCAAAACAAATTAGCAAAGCAGGAATACTTCTGGATACAGCTTCAGGGCTGGCTAGAAGTGGGCAAGAAACTAAAAGTCCCAATTAAATAATAGCTAAAACATGTCAAGTAAACTCAGGTTGCTTTTCATAAGAAGGCTGAGATAATTTGCTTAAAATTTTAGTCTTGTGAAACCATGACTTTTTTGTGTTGATTTAGTTTTTTGGGGGGATGGGGCCTTGCATTTCAATTTCTTTTATAAAAAGGCTTTCTGAGGGGGCAAATGTAGTCTATTGCATTAGCGTGAGGGATCACATCTCTCCGCTTTTAGCTGTCGTTGGCTGAAAAGTTCTTGTTACTACTGCCAGCTAATAGAGTTGCTTCTCTAGCTCAGCGGGTAGAGGCATGTGCTGTCTAACTGCTCAGCCTATCTAATTGCATCATTACAGTCCATGCTGACTGTCTAATCTAGCTGTATAAAGTAATTAAGTTGCCCCACCACTGAGCTGCTGGTGCTGAACGTCAGTGCCTGGTGCTGCCTTGCAGTGGGCTTGTTTCTCAGGTGTAGCTCAGGCATTTACTGTCTCTTGAGCGTACTCTGGGGGTATGCTCATTGCTTCTGCCAGCGCTTAGGTGTTTTATCTTGGCAAATTGTGTGTTTTAGTACCTGTGAAAGAAGAATGTTCTCTAGATAATTCTGTTTGCGGATGTTTTTAGGAATCGAAACTCAACTATTCTCAGTGGTGCTGCCCCTTAACAAATCAGGAAAAAAAAAAGATTTTTTTTTTTTTATATTCTCAGCTCTGAAGGGTCAATACGGTAGCTGAGAATCATCAAAGAACAGGGATGTGCCTCACACACACTTTGTTTTTTCACCGGGTGTGCTTCCCTGCCAGCTGTGCTGGGTGATGTTGGTTCCCGTTCTCGTCAGTCATGTGTTGCAGTGAATCCCCTGC
>NW_008825167.1:4716848-4731907 GCF_000699105.1 Pygoscelis adeliae
GCAGGACTTTTTTGCTGAGACACCACAAAGAATTAATCTTAGCACACAGGAGTATATGGATGTATGCCTTTCCTTTTGCTTTTTACTGCTCTTAGATGTCTGTCGGGACTCTAGGTGTTAAACAGAGGTGCCAATAGTTCCTTTCTCCTATTTTACCTTGATATAACCTTGAGTACAGAAATGATGTATCAGCAAGGAGATGCGACACTAGAAACTTATATACAAAAAGCCGTATTGCAGTTTAGGCAAACATGTATTGTTAAAATCCTTCTTTCCAAGGTGAAGTAACATCGTTCTTTGTTGTCACACCATGTCATACAAATTTAAAAGTTGGTTTGCTGTAGGTAGCTACTCAGTGTTTCTGTTCCAAAATAAGAAAAATTTCACAGGCAGAAATATCACTCTGTCTCTGAGTGGGATTGATGTCTAATGCAGACTGAAAGCAGTAAGACATGTAATCAAGAGGCTGAGCTATTTGGCCCTGCTGTGAAGCGTTGAGGGTGGGAGAAGTGAATCGCTCCTAAACATCGAGTTTTTTTGCAGGGCTGGAACCCCAGTCACCTCCAAAAGCACCGGTGGGGAAGACATCAGTAGGATCAGCTCCACTGAGCTCCCATGCCCAGCTGAAAGGGAATGAAGACGAACTTGATCCAACCTGTGCAGCTGCCACACTGAAACTTATTAGAGACAAACTATCAAAGTTACCACGTCCACATGCCAGGTTACCTTTGTTTTACTTCTTGTAGACACCTCTTGCTCTTACTTGTATTTATTAGTCATGAAAGCACACAGAAAAGCGCTTATGAACTAGGCTAGCTGCTAAGGCTGTCCTGGTTTCATTTTGAAGTTACAGTTCTTTTACTGACATGTACATTCAGTGCTTAATTTTGGGGATTTTGGTAGTGATTGCACCAGCTCTTAAGGAATCTTTTACTACTCAGTTTAGGTTTTATTTGGTGTAAATGGCCTCTATGAAAAAATAAAACGTTTCCTTCTGTCCTAACAAAAAAAAGGCATCCCCGTTTATTGGAGTAGTTTTTGATTTGCAACTAAACAGAACATATCCTAATACTAGATTAGAAAGTAGTTGCAACCATCTCTTGGTTCCTAGTGACTTATGCTGGTAGTGCTGCCTGGAGGTGTGTTTTGCTGGTTCCAAAGACGTATTTGTTGTCAGCCCTATTCAAAGCTTGGTGAAACTCCAGCCTTGTCTAGCATTTATCTGTGATTTGGGGATGAGATTGGAGTAATCTGCTTAGTGGCATGTTCCTGAAAAGACACTTCTGCACTGACCAGGAAAGCCCCCAAAACCTAGCAAGCTGGAATGTAATCTCAGAAAGAGAAAGGGGGTTGCTTCATTAGAACTCTGAAGTTTGGAGCATTCAGGTGTACGTTTCTATTTTTAATCTCTAAAAAGTTTAATGTTTCAGTAAGGTAACTAAGGCCATTTGCAGCTCTATCAGTGAATAGCCAAGGTCTCCACAGTAGTGCTCTGGTTTTTGAGGACTAATGAATTCTGTAGTGGTGTTGCACAATGAGTATTATAAGTCTGCAAGTCTGCAATTTCGTCAACAAAAACAAAGACTGCCATCTGTGTGACTGCCATGCAAACATGGGCATGAGTTTACAGAAGCAAGATATTTCTAAAAATGGTTTGCCACATCAGTAGCTCTTGTTACAGTACAGCGTGCGTGATCCACTACTGCCCCTGTTAGATCTCAAGGCTTCTACACCCATGGTATAACACATTTTATCTAGCTTTGGCTGAATGTGCGGTTAAGCTTCATGGTGCAGTGTGCTGTACTTAGAGAGCGTGGTGTTATGGTCTGTATCCTTTTAAAAAAAAAAAAAAGACAACCCTGTAAAGGTAATTGTAGTCCTAGATGTAAGATAATATTAGCATTGGTGTGAAAATCTAATAAAAAAAGAGAAAAAGTTGTTGTGATCATTGCTGTTCTGTATTGACTTTTCATCAATTTTCTCCAGTGACTCTGCAACTACTGAGCCAGCAGCTTTGGAAGAGCCTGACAGTAAGAGAAGAAAACTAGAAGAAGAAAGAGCTAAAGCTCCCCTCATGCCTTTTGGATTAGATCTTCACTACTGGGGACAGGATCAGCCAAGTGCTGGGAAGATTCTCAAGTAATGCTCTTTTTCTTTTAAGGCAAATTAAACAAATATATAGATTTACTTGTACTCAGAGGTCATGCAGTGGGGTGACTGCTATTTCTTTTGATAATTACTTTTCTTCTTTCCCTTGTGCTGTAGGACCCATAAACAAAGTCAGAAATTCTATCTTAAAATGTTATTTGTTTTGAGAAGATGTGATACTAATTAAATATCCTTTGATGCTTCAAAGCACATTTTTTTCTGCTCTTTCATGTTTGTATATTATTTGCAGCATGGCATCACTTACTCCAATTTAAATTGGTACCTCATTATGCAAAATGCTGTGCAAGTGCATGATAGACGGTCCCTCTGCTGGGGCCTTTACGGCCTAAATAAACAGCAGACAAGGTAGGAGAAAGACTGGGGAAGGTGTCGGGGGTATTTTTCCTGACTTTACAGAGTGGTAACTGAGGAAATTGATACGCTTGTTCAGTCACAGAAGAGCTAGGTGGCAGTTACAGGATTTGAATTTGGATATCTCACTTTCCATTCTTGTCTGGGAAGGTTCTGTGTTTCTTGGACACGAAGCGTTGCTGGCTATGGGAACGCTTTAGCAATGCCGGGGAGTACAGATTGTAGGTATAGATCAGAACTTGTTTCTAGCAGTCAGTTTTTAAAACCCCTTTTTAGCACTAGTATTTTTATATGAAAGCAAAGGACTTTACGTGCAAAGTCCTCCCTCTATGTATAAATTTCATTTAAGTCCACCAGAACTTTAGTATCAGTGTGTACCATACCTGGCTTGGAAAAGGCAAAAACGATTGACTGGCTGGGTTGCAAATCAAACTCATATATTCTCAGCAGTATTACTTTAACTTAGTTTGTTTTCTTATCAAAACAAACAAAAAAACCCAACCCGTGATCGCAGTGTGAAGACAGTGTTTGCAGAAAAAAAAAAGAGGAAAGCGTTGCCCCTGTACCTGATTGCATAAAATGCTGAATATGTTTTAAATTGTTGAAAGCCAGTGAAATCTGATACATAACAGTGCTTTAACACAGTCACTCCAAGCTTTGGATTCTGTCTGGTGTGGTGTAAGCTCTTCAAAGCCTATAAAATGGTTAAGATTTTCAGCAGGGCTTTAAGAAGCATTTGTCTGTGATAATGCCAAAAAGGTAGTAAGGCTTTATTTTACATTGCAAATGAGTTATTCAAGTCATAAGTGAAATCAGAAGCATATTTCACTGCCTGTCTGCCTTGTGCTGTACTGTTTTATTTTTATGCTTTCCAATAAAATAGAGGGCATGCTTCTGAACCTTATAGTCTATAACTACAGATATGCCAATCTAACTGAAGATAATTTAAGTAACTCTGCACACAAAATACCATTGACCGCTGGATATAAAAAACATTTATTGAGAAATTAGGGTAGTCATTGGCCAACTCCTTTAACTTTTCTATATGCAAGCATACTGTCTGTAGAGGATGCCTAGGAAAAAAAAAACAAACCCAAAAACCAGACAAGAAGTATGGAATGTGTATAGAATTTGAATTTTTAAAATCTGAGGTGGAAAAGTCTTTCCCCTTCACCTATTTAACACTACACTTACTTAATTACAGCATTTACAATAAATTAAGATTTTGATAGTGAGAATGTAGCTACCAGGAAGATGATGTTCTAAAGAAGTTCTGTTTAGCTGGTAAATGGTGAACCGTCACCTTCTCTAGAAGGTGACGGTAACTGTGGGCTTTACAGAAAGTTTGAGCCAAACCATTTTCCCCGCTTCTGCCTTCACTCACACAACTCATTAAGCTAGTTTAAGAACTCTTAAAATGAGTTTATAAAGCTGTAGTAGTACCTTTTTTTTTTTGGGGGGGGGGGGGAGGTGGGTGTATGCTGAACAGTGTTGTACTGTGTGGAGACTGCTATGCCAGCTTAACCAACTATTTTGGATAGCATGGGCCTTCCAAACTCATCTACCCTCCTCCTTGAATTAAATTAGCTTACTTTTAGGATCCGAGTAAATTAGCTGGTGCAGCGCTTTTTATGACTGTGACTAGGATATTTGAATTAGCTTATTTAGTGTTTGCTCCAGGATCTCTGTATGCATCATACTGGTTTTAGAATTTATATTTACTCAAGCTTTTTGATAAGCTTCCCATCATCTTAGGAATGAAGTTGATATAAATTTGTTGAAAGAGTGCAACAATTCTCCAGGAGCAGGACTTTCTTTTAGATTTCAGTTAACCATTACTTGTCTCTTATTCCTCCTAATGTACAGCTATGTAATTTCCATAAAAGCCTCTGTTATTTGTCTAGATCTGTAATGCTCTTTCTATGAGCGTGAGGTGTTGATCTTCTAGTTGATTTTCTGTTCCCCTTTTGATCCCTCTTACAGAAAGGTTTTATTTGTCACATGCATCATTTTTTCAAACAAAGATCTCATGTTCTGCCTTTTTAAAGAGTTGCTTAAATTACAACAGCAGGAAATCAGAAAACTTTGGGATTTAGCACCGTTTTGTTCTTTTCTCACCTGCTTGTAAGTCATGCTGGGAGAAAATAATTTATATGCTTGTAGTAAACAATAATATTTATTAATATCTGTGCAGGAATCAGGCTATTTTAAGTCTAGTTCCCAAATACTGATCAATGATACATAGAGTAAAACATAATTTTCATTTCCTTGAGATTTGTTCGATGCAGATTTTTTGGGGGGGAAGTCAAAATATTAAATAGAGCTATTTCCTAATTGGAACGGTTGGCATGCACAACTGTTAAATGCTTCTTCATTCTCATGTAACTGTAATTTGATAATTTAGGGGGGGAGGGAAGTTCAGACCACCAAAGGACATGAGAATTTTCCTAAAAGATTCAGTAAGACTCCTTTGCACATAGAAATCCTGCATGGTGTCTTTTTAGGAATGGTTTCTCCTCCTTGTGTCTGTGAGGTTAGTAACAGAGCTAGCAGCCAGGTGTGTTTTCAGGATTGTATTAAAACTAAGCAAATAAGAAATTTATTTCATTCTTTCATTTACTATTGTACAATCTTGCCACATAATTTCTGAAGCTGAAATACTCTACCATTCAAACATTTGAGTGAAGTCATATAGGTGTATTTTAAAGATTCTTAGAGCTTTTTTGTTTAGGCTATAGTTTGCAGAATTGTGTGCTTGAAAACTTTTTTAACCAAAAATTGTGGAAACATATTTCAGTGTTTAATGTTAAACTAGCCTCCACTATAACTCTTTTGCCTTTATCCCCTAATTTACCAGAAGAAAGTTATTTGTACTTTATGGCAAGTTAGAATTTTTCTGGCACTAGCGAGGTATATTGAATGAAGAAATTATTGGATAGCATGAATCTCTTTAACAAGGATTTTGCTTGTTGAACATTTTTCTGATGATTTGGCAAATCACAGAATGGCTTTGAAATTGCTTAATCCCTTTCTTTAATGTAGTTCTAATCTCTTTACATAGTTTTAAGTGGTCAACTATTGCAGTAAAACCAGCAGCTATATATGTTGTAGGTTACGAAGGCCAGATAATTCCCTCCACTTTTTTTTTTTTTCCTTGTCATCTGCTGAAACTTGCTTGGATAAAATTCATCAAAACTCTTCAGGCCCACTAAAGTAATTCTTTAAGTATTGGCTTATGTGCTTTGCTGAATTGAGATCGTTGTGATTAGTGAAGCCAGTGTTCATGTATATATGGCTCTGCAGTCTACAGAAGGCAAAGTCTCAGAAGTAGGAATGACACCCAAGGATATTAACGAGTGAGGGGAATTGGATATGGATAAAGAAAATCCTCTCAAATCAGTCTGGGACTGATTGGGTGGAAGAGCTATGTGGAAGAAAGGGACTGTAAAGTGTCCTTTATGAATTTTAAGTCCTTATCAAGACACCTATCATCTAGGTATCTCCATTTTGCTTGTAATAAGCAGCAGACATGCAGGCTGGATTTTTTTTGCTTAGTTTAGCTGTATTTTTTCTCTTTTAACTTCATATTTCCTTAATTTTGGGATGGGATTGTTGTTGTTTAACTTCAGATGTCTTAAATTTAGATATCTAAGCTTAAGCTGGTCACCCTAATTTCTTTTTATGATTTGGAGAAAGAAATATTTACCATCAGAGGGACAGTCATTGCGTCCTAAGATTAGCATGTAAAATGAGTCAGGTAATTTCTCTCTGGGGTTGCCTGTTTCTCATTATAGACTATTGGCAGCCTAGGGTGGCTAAAATGAAATGATATGAATACTGTTGAGAAAATTTGAAAATGCTACACCACTCAAGGGTCCTTGCTCCCCTTCTCTCCCACTCACCACATCCACTGGCGTGGTACTAATCGTCTTTACACCTGATTAACAAAGAGCGTATTTGCCTATATGTGTCTGTAAATATAGGTAAGATCTCTAATTTTAAAATAGATTTTCAATGGATTATCTTAATTTCCTAGAGGAACACACCGTAAGTTTCTCAGACTTACGGACACTGTATAGGAGAACCTGGAAGAAAGAATCTCTGTGAGGCTCGGCTGATCATTTGCTCTCTTCCTTGGTCCAAGTCTATTGCAACATACTCTGATTTCAGCTTCTGCTTCTCTGCTGCTACAGGCATACAGCTGCCAGGAATAAGATCAGACAAGTTAAGATCAAACTGTTTCCTCCCTGGTCTATCTTCTGCGTTTAATCATAGAAGTATTTTGTTATGAAGAATGTTAACTACAAAGTTACGCACTGATACTGGATATCGGATAACTTACTCTGAATGTCAGATCGCAAACTAGAGCTAAGACTTGTAATAGGTTAGCAGGTTAAACAAGAAATCAATACTTGGTGATATTTTAAAAACATCTTCATAATATAAGAGTCATAGGAAAGAATGGTAGATTCCTAGGTTTTTCTAATTCACTAGTAAAGGTTCCCTTCCTTTTACATGTAAGTTTACCACGGGATGATACTGGCATCTTTGTGTGTTTTCTTACAACTTTGTCTGTGAATAATTTTCATTCGTTGTTTTCCCAGATTTACTTCTGAGCATCGATTTTGGGCACCCAGTGAAGTAGAGGAAGAGGTGGAAAATAAAGAAATAACTGAAATGTTAAAAACTAGATATATAACATTTGCTGGCAAGTTTGAACCAGTGAAACATAAATGTCGAGCACCAATGCCTGATGGAAGTCTGTGTGAAAGACAAGATCGTATTAAGGTGGGCACCAAGTAACATAACTTCCAGGATATGTGCTATGTGGAGAAGATCTCAATAAAACATGTCCGTAAAAGTTTATTTCACATTGTAAATATAGCTCAAGGCAGTGAAAGAAAATTGTCTCTGGAGAAGTTTGCTGTTGATATGTGCTTCATATGGGAAGCATCCTTTCTATAAGGAAGCTGTAAACTTTTAAAGAACTCTCAAATATTTTTGGCATTCATCATAGGTATTTATATTATATTTATTACTGTGATGTTTGAGTACCTGACAGTGAAGCAGAGACAGTTAGTTGTTTGCCAAAAAGTTTTCCTCATTTAGAGGCATATTTGATATTAACTGTTTTTAGAAATGTGGGTGTCTGAGGGGCAAAGAGATTTTATTTACAAATTAGGATTTATGAAAGCTAAGTCATACACAGCCTCAAATTATAAGCCCTATTGAACAGAAATACTTTGCTTGAATAATTTGTTCTAATATCCCTGTTCTTCCTGTGTTACCTGAGATTGAAGGACCTGAATGCACTAAAACACTTTAAACGGGATTGTTACAGGATAGGGATATACCAAAAACAACAGAATACAACGCAGCATTGGTGCCCTGGTTCCAGAGTTGACAGGATGTGCTACCTGGCCTCTTGAAATTGGATATTCGTATCACAAAGAGCTTATTTCTTTGAGATTCTGAATATATTAAACACATGATGTTTATGGGATCCTGGTGCTTTCTAAGGGGGACTGGGGATCAAGTGTAAAGTTTTGTTCCTTGATTCCAGTGTCTGGCTGTCCTGGTTTCGGCAGGGATACAGTTAATTTCCTTCCTAGTAGCTGGTACAGTGCTGTGTTTTGGATTTAGGATGGGAACAAAATTGATAAGGCACCGATGTTTTAGTTGTTGCTAGGTAAGGCTTACACTAGCCAAGGACTTTTTAGTTTTCCATGCTCTACCGACTGAGAAGGCTGGAGGTACACAAGAAGCTGGGAGGGGGCACAGCCAAACTGGCCAAAGGGACATTCCATACCATGGGACGTCATGCTCAGTACATAAACGGGGGGAAGCTGGCCGGGGGGGGCCGCTGCTCGGGGACTGGCTGGGCATCGGTCGGCGGGTGGTGAGCAATTGCACTGTGCATCACTTGCTTTGTGTATTATTATTCTTGTTATTATATTATTATTATCATCATCATTTTATTTCAGTTATTAAACTGTTTTTATCTCAACCCACGAGTTTTTCTCACTTCTACTCTTCCAATTCTCTCCCCCACCCCATTGGGTGGGGGGGAGTGAGCGAGCGGCTGCGTGGTGCTTAGTTGCCGACTGAGGTTAAGCCACAACACTGGCTAAATTTAAGCTATGTTGAATAACACGTAAGCAATTTCTTCTCATTCAGAAGTTTTGAGATTTTTTTTTTTCCTTTTCTTTCTGAAGTGTCCTTTCCATGGAAAGATAATTCCCCGGGATGAATCTGGGATTCCCATTAATGCAGAGGACAGAGCCAGAGAAGAAAAGATGCGGTTTGAGAAGCAAGCGGCTCAGCCAGGTTTGTGCCTGCATAACATCTTTAAAAAAAAAAAAAAAAAAGTAAAAAAAAAGTAAAAATATTAGACAGAGGTGGGAGATAAGCTTTACAGGTAAGCGTAATATCTTTATTGTATATGTGTTTGTATACATATTGTATCCAATATTTACAATATATATTTACAATCTATACAATAATTGTATACAATTATCTATACAATAATTGTATAGATTGTATCTACATTGTATCTCTACATTATGTATATTGCATCTACAATATATTGTATCTACATTGCATCTATATATTGTATCTATATATAGATACAGTGTAGATACAAGTTGGACAACAATCTCAGTATACAGTTGGACACCAAAACTTGGCTACCAGGAGGAAGAGACCCGATTCTTTTGTTGCTAGAGGCACAGATTGAGGTCCGCAGAACTGGATCATATTTCTGTTTTGCTCCTAACCCCATTCTCTCATTTAAATTCCTATTGATTTTAATTTGCAGATCATTTGCAGTGATTCTTGCTTATGTGGTAAATACGGATGCACGTGTACACAGAATAAGGTTAACATTGTGTTTATTTCCAATAGTTATCACAATGTTAACACTTCTCAGATGAATTATAGCCTTTATAGAATCATAGAATAGTTTGGATTGGAAGGGACCTCTAGTCCAACCCCCCTGCCGTGGGCAGGGACATCTTCAACTAGATCAGGTTGCTCACAGCCCCGTCCAACCTGACCTGGAATGTTTCCAGGGATGGGGCATCCACCACCTCTCTGGGCAACCTGTGCAGTGTTTCACCACCCTCAGCATAAAAAATTTCTTCCTTATATCTAGTCTGAATCTACCCCCACTTTGGTTTAAAGCCATTCCCCCTTGTCCTGTCACAACAGGCCCTGCTAAAAAGTTTGCCACCATCTTTTTTATAAGCCCCCTTGAAGTACTGATGGGCTGCAATAAGGTCTCCCCAGAGCCTTCTCTTCTCCAGGCTGAACAACCCCAACTCTCTCAGCCTTTCTTCATAGGGGAGGTGTTCCATCCCCCTGATCATTTTTGTGACCCTCTTCTGGACCTGCTCCAACAGGCCCGTGTCTTTCTTATGCTGAGGGCTCCAGAGCTGGACACAGTACTGCAGGTGGGGTCTCACCAGAGCAGAGTAGAGGGGCAGGATCACCTCCCTTGACCTACTGGCCACACTGCTTTTGATGGAATATGTTTATTAAGGACAATTAAACCTACTTCCTGGGAAATGCTCGACAGCAACTGTTCCCATGCTTCTGAAAAGAAGTCATGTAATCTTGCTGATCCCTAACAGTTGTGATTTACGTAATGTAATGATAATATTATTAGGATCACTGTGTTACCACAAATATTGGCAGAGTGGTTTTTTTGTCACAATGCGGGAATTTTTTTTTCCTATATCTGTTAATATCCATCATATTCTGTATTTCCTATATCTACTCATTTACTACTTGTGTTTTGGAAGGAGAATTCTTGGCCTTGTTGTGCTGTGCATCTGTGCAGCATCGCTAGAAAATAGTCTAAAGTAGGGAAGCCCTCACCTTGGGCTTCACTTTTTTGGCATTAGAACTAGTCTGGATGTTCTAATAGGCATGATGTTTGTGATGGGCTTGAGGAAGGGAGCAAGCTGACCCGTGCTGTTTAGTTGTTTACAGTTTACTGTGCAATACTCTGGATTTTGTTTTTAAAAAATGGGGATGGACAACAAAACTAATGGCCTTCTCCTTGGATCCTGGCTGTTACTTTCAGGTGTGGAATGTTCTGGAGGGAAGGCTCATCCTTCCCCAAGATTATTTGGACATTTTTAGGCAGGATAAAGCTCTGGACTGCTAGGTAAGGAATGCAGGCAATGAGAAAGACAGCAAGCAATGAATACACAGGCAGGAAGACTCCCAAGGGAATAAGAGACTTTTTTGCAATAGTACAACTAAGCCTCATTAGTTATGGACAGAAGGTAGATTTTCACAGAGCGCTGGAGGGACTGCAACCAGGAAGCTACTGGAAGTTGATGGGACTGCAAAGCAAGATGGGACAGAGGGATCTACCCAGCGAAGACATAGTGTATAATTGGAGGGGACAGATTTGTTTTCAAAGCTTTTATTTCATCTGCCTTCCTTCAACACGTCTTAATTCTCTCTGTTTTAAGCTATTTATTCTAGGTGAGTAGTCTGCATTCTAATTAAACTTACCCATAGGCTTTATCATTTTGATATCTTGTAGTATACTCCCTTTAAGGAGTTAGTTCTCTCTTAAGCTCTGACTCAATATTTTACCAGTTTCACAGTCATATGTATTATTAATGAGGCTACTGAACCTTCCACGAAACCCCTTCAGAGCATAAAGAACAGCTGTTGATCTGTTATACAAAAAGCTCTATGTCGAATGAATGTGCATTTAGACACACAACTGACCCACCCATATTTGGGTTTCCTTTAATCCATGTTTGGCCATCTTCGAATGACTATGCTTGGCAATTACCAACACCACGCGACTGCAGCAGTTACTGCTCACCTTCTGGTGTCTGCATGTGCTGAAGTGCTACGTTTGCAGGCAGTTTCCATCCTTGTCCAGGTGGAGTGAAGTGCTCTAAGCTGGCATCCAGCCAGCAGCATGGGCACAGTTGGACTGTCACAGCGAAACCAGGCTGAAGTGCTGATGTTCTGCTAAAAAGGGAAGCTCCCAATTCAGTTATAGCAAACTAAAACTAGCAAATTAAACTAGTAGGTGTTCTTGAGGGACTGGTTTCTAACTAGAAACTAATACTCTGGTATAAAAATCACTTGCGCTGAAACATATTGATTTTTTTTTTTTTCTGTGAAATTGCCATTGCTGGAGGCTAGACATAATATTTATTTTTATTACAGTGTCAGCTCGGTGTTGTTAGAGGCTTCTCACCTCTGGCCCACAAGGATGTGTATGTTAGTCCCAAACCAGTGTTGACATTGCTGCGTTGCATTATTGAGTGCGGTTGTTAAGCTGAGATGTCATACAAAGGTCCATCCATCTGGCTGGGGAGATACTGAACAAGCCATGGCACTTAATTTATTGGACAAAACCTTACAGGTTTCTAAAGCCATATGTATACCAGGTGTCACTAAATACTTCTATCCCCTGCTTTTTGTTGCTTTCTTTTTTTCTGTGCCTCAGTGTTTTTATATTTTTTTTATAATATTTTCATCAACCTTTTAAAATGGTCTTTAGTTTGTTTATTTTGGGCTTGTGGTTGGGGGCGGGGTGGTTCATTGGTTTGCATTGGG
Source organism: Pygoscelis adeliae (assembly GCF_000699105.1). NCBI lineage: Eukaryota > Metazoa > Chordata > Aves > Sphenisciformes > Spheniscidae > Pygoscelis > Pygoscelis adeliae. The sequence goes on from NW_008825167.1 coordinate 4,728,963, forward strand.
GTTTGTTTTTATTTTACAAAGGACTTGAAGCAAGTCTGAGCAGTGCTGCTATGGAAAATATACAAATGGGGACCCACTCTGTACAGTAAGTGCTTTGGTCATTTGCTAATGATGACAGCTTGAAAAATGCCAAACATTAAAATTTGGGGAACAGTTGCCTGGTTAAATTGCACCAGAATTCTTCCTACATCTTTTTCCTATTGGATGGCAGGTTTATTTTCATCCTTGTGTGGTTGAAGGGGAGAACAATTATGTAAAAGTAATACAGTTCGTGTGATAATGACTATGTTTTGACAACACTGTCATTGTTATTATGGAGCATTTTTTAACTTAGTATAAAATTTTAAACTCTAGCTAATGTCCACAAAATGGTGCTTTGGGCTCTTTGGTCCTGAAACAATGAATCAGGTGGGATTACGCTGACCTGCTAATCTGCAGTGTTCATCCTTTTCCAATAGTTCGCACACAGGAGCAAATTAAGTGCCTATTTTTTGTGTCAACCCTGAAGAGTATCTGGTTTTTCAGCCCTTAGTGACTTGTTAACAAACAGGTATCAGGACAGGCTGGTGAAGGCAGGCCGCTGGCCAGTCAGATGTGAAATAGCATCTCTTTACTAACTACAGTATTGATTCCCGCCTACCCTTGCAAACTGTGTAATTTTCTTTTCCCTGCTGCTAAACTCAGTAACAATGTATGAAGAGCTTTAGGGGCCCATCAATGCTCAAAAAGGCTGCTCTTCCCTGGCATTCTATTGATTTTTCTCAAAGGCTTTTAAATTGCTCCTTCATTTTACTCAAATGCTCATTTCATCTCTACTGGATGCCGGCATTTTTTCGTTGTGTTTAAACAATTGCTTCATTCACTGGGTTCCTAAACTGTGACGCCTTCTTATTACTGGGAGATAAACTGTTTAGACAGTTTTCCTTAATCTTGGATTAATCGTTCCTGTATCTGAATTGTGCTGTTCTGTATTCCTTCACTTCAAAAAAAAAAAAAAAAAAAAAAAAAAAGTAATTGCTTCATTCACTGGGTTCCTAAACTGTGACGCCTTCTTATTACTGGGAGATAAACTGTTTAGACAGTTTTCCTTAATCTTGGATTAATCGTTCCTGTATCTGAATTGTGCTGTTCTGTATTCCTTCACTTCAAAAAAAAAAAAAAAAAAAAGTCTGTGAGGTTTTACGATCTATCAAGTATATGTGTTCTATTTTCTCCCTCTATACTTCTGCTCAGTTCTTGCACAGCTTCATTTTCCTCGTGCTTTTGGTGTGTTGGATTTTAATCAGTCCTTGCTTTCATGTATCATAGTAGGTTAGATCTAACCTTTCCTTGGAAAATTGCTCTGGTATTCCTGAACGTCATGTTGTTAAGTGGGGACATTGCCTCTGACCTTCCTGAAATGTTACTGCCAGTATTTGTCACACTCAGTGGCCATCTTGGTATATAAGTGAAACTGTATAGTCATTTAGGACTCTCTATTTTTCTATATCTACATCGATGTTACATAAGGGTAGTAGACATCGGGTGTTACAATTTCTGCAGGCAAGAAAGGCTGACTGACATATGGGAAACTGTATGACAAATGACTGGCAATTACTGGTTGTTAAAATACAGAATTCTGACATTTATGCTGAGTTTGGACCATGTTACTCTTTGAAGTGGTGCTTGCTACATTTTTTCCCAAATCATATGCTCAAAATCTTTATAATGCAATGCTATTTTTCTAAATTTCCACTTGAAGATATCCATCCTCTAGCCACATTTTTACTTTCTATTTCGTACTATGTTACCTTGTTCTGATATGCAAGACTCTAAAGGTGAAAGACCGCTGCTTCCTCAAAGAGTTCACAGTCAAAATTGTTCATGCTTTTTCCCATGGTGGCATCTATGATCAGAATCCATTTACAGTGTATGGTTGGATTCTGAAGCATTAAGGTTTTGATAAAACTGTAAAACAAGTTTTTGATGAGATAAATTAACTCCTGTGTGATTGTCAAGAGAAGAAACTTGATTGAGATAATTAAACTGAGGAAGTGTGGGATACTTAAAAAGTAGTGTCTTTTTCAGATGCAAAATTGGGCTCATGGCAACAGGGTCATGTTGTCTTATTCAAGAATGCTATTTAGGTGTCAGACACCAGTTCATGTTTTGAAGCAAATATGATTCTTTGATGCAGAAAAGTTACAAAGTTGTCACCCCCACTCTGCTCAAAAGTTGACGTATTCCATTTTTTTTAGGTTTATTTTTAAGCTTATTCAGAATTTCTTTCTGGAGAGAAGTTCCTCGGCTACATTGTTGGCATTTTGTTCAATTTCTAAATAATAATCACTGTGTTTATGTCACCTCTCCTACATGGAAGAGTTTCCTTGGAATTTTGCTGCTGTGCTACTGCGAAAACTTGACTTAAGTCTTCCTACAGAACAGTTTTATCTACAACAGCTAATAATAGATACTAATCCTAGACTGGCAGGGCTTTTTCATCAAGATCTGTCATTTTGGCTAACTGCTTTAGCCTCCCCTTTCTTTGTATATGCAACTTACAGCATAGTGACTCTGCCCTCACCTAGCGGTGACGAGAACCTGTACCTTAGGAGACTGCAAATTCTACCTGGGTTTGGAGTTTCAAAGTGCATGCTTTTTCTTTTAAACAGAGTGGCGAGATCCAGAATTCATGAGAGAAGTTGAAGCAGCTACAGGAATGGATCTTGGTTCCTCTAAAAACAATGGAAAAGGAGGGAAAAAGAAAGGGAAGAAGAAAAAATATCCAAATCTGACAGACCTGAAGCAGCAGGCTAATACTTCTCGTTCCCGGCTTGAGAAGAAAGTCTTCAATAAGTAAGATGCTTACGTTCTCTAAAGCCTGTTAAATTGCTGTTTCCCTTTGTTTCAACGGTACTTTCTGTTTCTGCATTAATGTGCACTTACTAAAGAACTTTCTTTGCTAA
>NW_008825167.1:4731971-4735350 GCF_000699105.1 Pygoscelis adeliae
GAATGCCTTCCGTATCTCTAGAGGGTAAAGAGTAGCAGGTACTGATGACCAAGGTTATTTCTTTGAGAATGATTTTCAGCTAATTTACAAAATTTCCCTATGAAAGATTTTTTTTTCATCCTTCTCATTTTTTTTTTACTCCTTTAATTGCTGTAGTGGCTTCTCTGGATGTTCACTTATTAATCAGATGGATGCTGCTTTATGTGTGCAAATAGTACTGGATCTGGAAAGAAGGTGATGTGTTCCGAGTGACACAACTTACAGCATCAGGCACACTGTATTAGTGTAGATGTAGTGAAAATGAAGTTTTTCCTTTTGAAAGCCTAAGATGGGCTGCCCTGAGCAGAACTTCAGTTAATAAAAGGATCTGTCAAAAACCCTTGGCTTTTGGCATGTAGCAGTGTCTTGGTGGTTGCCCTCAAGCCTCTGATGTATGCTCAGAGACCTTCCCAAACTTTTGACTGCTGCCTGGGCTTCCTGTGTATTTTCTCTGACTCTTGGGTACACTAAATTGCTAGCTGGGCCTGATGCAGTGCCTTCCAGTCCAGTACGTGCACACAGTGATCCCTTCCTGTGTATTACTCAGTGGCGTGCTGCCATTGCATTTTTCTCCTCCTTTACCGAGAATGCATGCAATTGACTAGGAAAAATATTTGGATCCTTGTGTTATGGTCCTCGTTCACTTAACCCCTGCTGTCTTCTGTAAATATCAAGGACTGGAACCTGCTGCAGCTCTCTTTTCAGTGTAAGAGTTTGGAGATGATTATTCCCTGTACCAGAGACATGTGGACTCAGTATTCTTCCCACGATGGTGCGGTTTCTATACATCTCCCTTTCCTCTCAGCACATGTGCAAACAGTAGCTCTTGGCCTACATTTAGCTGGAGAGGAAACTGTTTGGATGGCATTGGCATTTAGACGTTTCAAAGAAAACTGTGTCCATGACTTATGTAGACATATGTGAGTTAACTGTAAAGCAGGCACGCTAGCTCAGATGGAAGTGGGAGCCTACCAACCCACCAAGCTGAATGGGTTTTAGAACGTATAGTAACTTCATGTGTCCACTCTGTTATGCCGTTTCTGATATCTAGTCTTGGTTAGATGTGGCTGCAACATAAATTTGCCTAAGCATGCTCTGGTCTTTATTAAATGGGAAGCAGCTGCAGCTATTTAAAGAGTTTCGCATGTCAAAAATGAAGTAGTCAAAGGAAAGTGAAAAGTCTAAAGTTGTCAAATCAAAAAAGCAAAATTATTATTATAATTTTCATCAATTATTATAATTGATGATTATAAAATCGATGAATGCTGGGTTATTCCCTAAGCATACTGGATGAGTTGAACAGCGTCCGAGGCACAATATTTGTTTAAACTCTATTTTCCCTTTTCTGATGTAATGGTTATAATAACAAAGCCAAATCCACATTGCATTTAATTACAGAAATAGCACGTTTTCTGTGAAATTCTCATGTTACCTGATCTTAGGTAGAAGTCAGAGACATATAGTTCTAATGATCAGAATTTCGTATCAGCTTTAACAAAATAAATTTTAAAAGCTGGTTTTGGTTTACTATGGTTTGTGCTAATGACTTTGGGTGTGTGTTAGTGCCAGGCATAGGGAATCGAATCTGTCATGTTTTAATAGGTTTCATGCTTTTCAGCACTAAACAAGATGATAACCTTGGCTCCTTATAACAACCCCAAATTACTTGAAATGTATAGGTGATAAACCCAGAGTCTGGTCTGCCAGTAAAGTTAAGTGAAATTGCACACAGATCATCAAAGTGGGATCTCATTTCATTTACAGTATCGCACAATCCAGTGGTGCTAATGTAAAACCTACATGACATGAAAGTGTCAAGGCCACTCTGCGCTGCTAAAGGCTCACTTTTCTCCTATCAATTAGGCAATATTTGAAGTGCAAAACCATGACCACATTTTCCTTACTCTGGTAACTTTATTGGCAGAATTTTGTTAAAAGTATACCTCTTCCAAGGTGTTTTTTCAGAATGTTGGTTTTCATTACAGTTGCTGCTGAGAAAATCTTTAATCCCACCATTTAGAAGCGTTATTAAGAAGTATCCTCTGTTTTCAGATGTTTCAAAATGGCTTTTGAAATGAAGCCATTACAGAGAGCAGCTGGCTATAAGAGAAGTCAACTTGCCTCTCGGATAACCACAGGAGCAGAGCTGGAATAGTGTGTAGGGGCCTGATCCTGGAAAAGGCTGGTGCACATTACCAGGTGGATGTCTTGTTTTCATTTTACTGCACAGCCTCAGAAGTGATAAAGGCAGACTGCGACAACGTAGAGTCTAACAGCACTAGACTTGAAACCATCTACTTTGTGTGATGGAACTTGTCGACTGCATTTCTGATGTAGAAATCAAAGGAGACATCAATCAGTGCCGTGTTCTTAAATAGGACATAGTCCCTCAAACCAAGCCCTTAGCGGATACACCTCCTACATTGGCAAAGTGTCCAGGTCTTTACAGAGATGTGTTAGGAGATAACTTCCTTCTTCATAAACAGAGGCAGGGTGACATCTGAACACACCTGCAAATATCAGCCTCAGATTTCTGAGCTTTTGTGCTAGAGGCACACAAAGTAACCAATAAAAATTGAAACTCTAGAATCCAATGAAGAACCAAATTCCCTACGCAAGATGCACTCAGCTGTGCACAACAGCTACCGTTAAGTTTCTGTGGGGGCAGATGTATGCAACAGAGCATTCTCTTGACTTCTCCTACTGCCTTTCTTCTGCTTTCTTACCCCTCTGGAATCGTGAACCCATTCCTCTGCCTTATCAGTTAAAGGATATATAGCCCTGCTTTCTCTATGCCTTTTATGAGAATCTCCTGCTCCTATTCATGCTGTCTAGGCATCATTTTCCTCACCCTCAAAATCTCAGCTGCATGATTGTCACTCAAAAGTTTGTGGAGGGAAGAAAAATGCAAGTGTCTTCACTCACTCAGTTCAAAAGCATAGCAGTCACTCCCAAAAGGGGAGAAATCTCTGGGCACTATCTCTACTGAGAGGAAGCAGTGGCAGCAAATAAAGAGCAGCAACAGGGGGGAAAACCCCCATCAGATTTAGGAGCACCAGAAAGCTTAAGAGCTCCAAAGTTCATTCGTTTATTTCCTTTTTGAATCTGAAGAACACTCCAGAGCCTTCTTTAAGCACAGCAGGCACTGCAGATGGCACGGATGCTTGCCCGTCATGAGGTAGCAGAGATCCCATTCCAATTTATCATAGAATCGTTTAGTTTGGAAAAGACCTTTAAGATCATCAAGTCCAACCATTAACCTAGCACTGCCAAGTCCACCACTAAACCATGTTCCGAAGCACCACATCTACACATCTTTTAAATACCTCCAGGGATGGGG
>NW_008825167.1:4738808-4752560 GCF_000699105.1 Pygoscelis adeliae
GAGCTCTGTCACTAAGCGGAGGAGTTCCTCTCCCTGGTTGCACCTCCCAGAGGTGTGCTCACTGCTGCCGCCCGGTACTGGCGTGAGAGCAGGGCACAGCCCGCAGCCTGACACCTGGCTGGCAGCGTGTTTCCACCGGAGCTCTGTCTGGGAAGCTGCATCAGTCGTGGTGGGTGCAGAGCTTAGAGGGGCCATGGCTTTGTGCCCGGTGGATACCATTGCTCCCTGGTCGAGCTGGCAGAGCTTCAGCACCCTTCCACGCAAACTGCCACGCCACGCCCTGGTCGCCAGTGCTCCCTAAGGGCTTCTTTTATACGTGTGGGGTGCTTGGCCACCGTTGCTCTTGGCCCACCCAGGTCCCGTCAGCTGCTGTTGCATGAGCTGTGGGCTCCTGGCGGCTCTATCGGCTCCCCCTGAGGTTCCCCCGGTTTGGGAAACCCCCTGTGCACCACGCTAGAGCGCTCTGCTGCCAGTCCTACTGGCACTGGAGCTGTTTGCCTTGGCGACTGAGAATAAGAATAAGATATTGGACATACTGTCCTGACTATGCTAAGCTCTAAGCACTGAGCTGTTGTTCTGCAGCAGTAATTTATTCCTCTGCATAGAGATACGTGACAATCTCTGGTGTCTTCCTAAACTAGTGTTGTGCTCGTGGATTAAAATAAATAGTTGCTGCTCAGGAATGGGGATGCTGCTGAGGTGAGTAAAAGGGAGTTTTACTCTGCCCACAGCTGATGAAATGGGTTTTTAGGAACCTGTGAAAGTTGCTAAATGAGTTATAGTTACATGAATTGAACGGCAAGCCCTTCTTTTACAAAAACATTCTAGATTCTGCAGGTTAGATTTTGTAAGGGTTTCTGAGCGTGGGTTTTTTAGATCCTGTTAGATGCTTTTAGTTATTTTTTCCCCAAGAGGAGTTAGGTGCTTTTGAAAATCAAACTTGGTATGTGTGACTATCAGAAATAATGCTGGGAGGGTGGAATGCACAGCCATTAAACTGGAAGACTTTAATTTGTTTACTCCTGTTAATAAAATCATGGCTGAATTAAACTATTTGTATTGCTGCAGCTAATGTAGTTAACAAGACAGATTTGTTCAGCCTCATCAGTGCAGTGTTCAGAAGCCCGGTAGTGATTAATCATAGTTCATTTTTCCCCCCAACATCCATAAACATTCTCTGAGATTGTGTAGAATTAACATAACTGGGTTTGTTTGTTTGTTTCTCTTTCAGAGGTGCTATGAAACGGGTGGTGAAAGCAATGAACCAAGTGGACCAAAGAAAGCATGAGAAGTTTGCCAACCAGTTTAACTATGCACTGAACTAAATTGTAATAAAATGGAGGGCAAAAATGATTAACAAGAGTGCAACTACACAAAACCTTTATCACAGACCTTCATATTTACACTAAAATACTGTGCTGTGTGCATTTTTACTGGGGTAATTTTTAAATATTTTTCAACTTCTAACTTATTTGATAATGAATGTGAATTTTGACAAAGATGTGGTGATATAGAATGAAATGCATTTAACAAGTTGATAATTATTTGAAATGTACATGAAACAGCATGTTTTATGTCTTGTACATAATGAGTAAAATGCTCAGGGGTTTGTTTGTTTTTTTCATTTCCTAAGGGACTCATGTAACTTATACCTTGTTTGTCAATATGTGTGTTGTAAATTGCCTCCACTTTCATGCGTTCAGAAAAAAGATGCTGTAGAAGCAATTAGATATCTACCAGAGATGGCAATGCACAGTTGCTCAGCTTACCATTCTAGAAAGCATACCACAGCAAGCAGCACACTGGTTCCTGCAGTACCTCTAAAGACCTCTTGTGTACATACTAAAGAAAAAAACCCAAACAAATCAATTGATGTGTTCTGATACTGAATGGAATGCAGTTTGATTTCTGCAGGTCCAGGAGCTAATTCAAACTCAGTAACTGTGGCACCAGTGGAGAAGCTGAAAAGATGAAGGTCAGCTTCTTGTCTAGTCAAGATGTCTCCCAGTACCTTTCAGAACTACATCTGGAAAGCATGTTGTGAAAGGTTGTAGAGACACTCAGTATGTGCTGCAGTTTAACCCATACCAAAAAAGGTATCTTTTTTATCACAGTACAGAGTGAAAGTATGAGCTTTTTAAAAATCATTGAAGTGGCGTACTGTACTAGTGAACTGCCTGGCTTGAATCAGTTAAAATTTTATTGGTCTCAAGCCTGAGAATGCACCTAAGGATCCAGATATAGACACAAGCATCTGGACTCTTCTGACTCCAGAGGCAGTTAACACACATACTGAGATCAAGCAGCTGGATCCAATGTGGTTTGCTGTTATGGGCTGGGTACTTAACCAGATCCCCCAAACCTGCTTTGCCAGCTATAGTCATGTTCTTAAGCAGAGTGAGCCAAACATTGACCGGTTGTGCTGTTGTAGGGTTTCATACAGCTTTATGAGTGAAGGAAATCCAGGGTATCAAGGAGGATAGAGTGTTTGAAAACTCAAAGTGAGCTGCAGAAGTCTTCAATAAAATATGGAATACAAATTAGAATGGATTCTCTGCAGCACTGGCTTAGTCACTCACCTGTTGGAGGTGTTTCCTCATGCATCAAGAGACTCTTTAAGAATTAAAAAAAGGGAGAAAATGTGAACTCCTCAGTGTAGCTTCTGACAGCCTCAGACAAAAGCTAATTTACAGCTCTGCCAAATACCTTTAGACTTGCATGACTACTGCTTAGAAAGCAATTAATGCTGAATCTTGATAGTTTATCTTGCAGGGCTCTGCAGTTTGGAAGACTTATTCCTCTTCAATAGAGGTAGTTGGAAGATGTACTTCTAAACTACCAGAAATAAAATAATAAATAGCCAACTGAAAGCAAGAATTTCAAAAGATATCTACTGCACTGGAAAGCAAAGCCACTTCTGCTGTCAGTCTAGCTAATTTGGCAGTGAAGGCTTCAGGTGAAAACGTAGACAAGGACAAACCAAGTTCACTGCCAGGTCAGTTGAATCAACTGCTAAACTGATTTTATTTCTTAGCAAAGATAAAGACAAAAAAAAAAGAAAACAAACAAAACCAGCAAAACCCCGTACATACAAATGTAAAATAGATCATTGGATGCTGGGATCCCAGAACAGCCTAAATGAAACTGTTTGATCTTGGAGATTAATATTCAGAAGAGCCACAATGGTCATGGTGCCACTATTCCAGAGATTCTTGAGCTTGCACAGACTGAAGGTGTTAATTTATAAGACATGTTTTCTCCTCCCTGTAAAAAGAGGGAGGAACTTACATTGTGCAGTGCTACTTAACCCTTCTTCGCTGTGGACATGAGGTGTCAGCACTAGAAAGTTTCCAGCAAACAGTAGGTGGACTTCACCCCATAGAATTCCCATTTTGGGCTTTTAGTGAAATAGTAAAAGAAAAAAAAAGGCCTAAAGACTGAGATTGCAGAGGGAAATGGTAGAAAGCTGTGAGAAAAAAAGCGTGCTTAGCAAGTTATGCTCCATTATATTCAGTCACATCAGTTCTAGAATTACCAGCTGAAAGTTCCTGTCTGGACCCGAGCGTCTGATCCACCAGTTAAGCCCGATCCTGTGGTGTGATCTGTATGCTCTCCCCCTTTCTTTAGCGAATGCACAGGCACGCAAAAAGGTGTTTTTCTAGAGTGCCTCCTTCATGCAGAAAGAGAATTTGCAGACTTAAGGTTTCCCAGCAAGTGACTTGGAAGTGGCTAACTCAGGCACAGGTGCATGGACTTCGGGCCAGGTTAGGGATGACCTTTTTTAAGCTCTTCTATTTCCCCCCTCCCGCCCCGGTTTTGTTGCAAGAACTTTTCTTGTCAGGTGGGGAATCTATATACCCAGTTGGGTATGAATTTTTTTTCTTCCTCTTTTTGCCTTGAAGCAAGAAAGACCATTGACTCTTCATGGGAGAATGTGCTAAACACACATCCTCTGTAGCACTGCCTTCATACTAGCCTGGCCTCTTACCAGCATGCATCTTCCCCTTATCCAGTGTTTGAGAAAATCGCCTCATTTAATCAAATTATTTCTCTACAAGGGCTTCTCAGCATACGTACATGCAACAGGTCTTGAATTTTGCCACTTAAGCGTTCTCATTAGACCTGGTCAGACATAATTCAGAGGATTTGGGGAGCTTTCTCCTTTTCCTGGGTTTATATCTGTAGCTCTGCTGGAGGAAAATTTTTAAAAAGGCATCTATCTCCAAAGGTCCAGCATACCTTCATTAAATAGAAATCCTTTTCAGTTCAAAATAAATTAAGCTAATTTTTAGATACATCACACCTCTTCGTGTGTCACTTTACTTACAGCAACTTACAAATTTGAGGTGTCTCAGCTCAGCAGCTCTTCAAACATCTTAGCTGGTAAACTGTCTGTGTGACATTTCTACTGGTACTTTTCTACTCCTGTCCTCAGGGCTTCTGGAGAAAAAAAAATAAAAAGATACAAGTATCATTCACATGATCTCTGCTGTGTGGTTTTGTCTTTATAACTCACTCAAATGCCTTTGCAATTGTACTATACATCTACTTACTGGGGATACTGCATGTGATTTCCAGGTACCTAAACACCTTGGGTGATTTGGCCCTTAGAGTGTTGTTAAGGTGGACAGTTGTAATACAGGCTGAATATTCTGTATCTCTAAAAGGACACGGTAACTCTGAGTTGAAGTGAGCTGTGCTGGTGCATCTAAGTCATCCTTTTATAACTAGTGCTGTTTCAGTGGTAAAACAAGAACTGAAAGCAACGACTTCTCCATGATTATTCTTACCTAAGCACACGGTTGCATCTGGGAAGTAAAAGCCTGGAAGGAAGAGACTGTCGCATGTATGCGTTTAGTGCTGCTTAAGGTTGGAATGAAGGGTCTGGCCCTCAAATATAAAGCACTTAGTGACATAAATGAGCTTGGTGTGGAGTTTGTGAGCCGGGCTTCTGAATAAAAACAATCCTACAGCACATCCCCTCTGAAGTTACTGAGGCGGGATGATGGGTCCATACTCATCTTTTGCATGATACCTTGCGATTTCGTTTTCTCTAAACTTACTCGAGGCTCAGCTTGAGCAATCCAGGTCTGGCTGAAGATTTCTATTAGAAAACTGTGACCCTTAAAAGCTCTTAGAAATGATGTTTAAAAGATTTATTTGGGGGGTTTTTTAGAAGCAAGACAAAGGGGATTTGTAAGCGGTTCTGCAGGGACAATGCATCATGCCACGTAAAACAGTTTGCAGGTTGAGGAGGGCATCAGTGAGTTCCATGTGGACATTATTGAAAAAAATATCTTTCTTTCGTGCAAAACAAAAAATAAACTTGTTCCACTTAAAGTGGCTGTGGAAATGGACGGTAAGGCTGTTCCTCATTATAAGGAGCTACTAGCCAGAAGCAAGAAGAAGTATTCAATCTTAGGAATCCAGCCAGCAAAAACCCAATTCGGCATGTATCAAAATAGTTTAGCAGAGATAGCCATCTGGTGGTCTCTAACACTCATGCAAATACCTGGCTGTTCGTGCAGCTATGTTTGTGTCTCATCCAGTGCTATTAAACACCTCCATGAGTAAAACCATTAATGTGATGTAAATGCATCTGTAGGTTATGCAGCAGAGCAGGTAAGGACATCTGGATGTTACAGCAGTACTTAAGTGATGAAAATTGGTCATTTAAAACCACGCCTTCTGAAATGATGCTGCCATATAGGAAAACTTCATGCCTTTACAGCATAGTCTGACCATGGATAGTAGCAAATAGGCACAGAAAGGGACTTTCTGCAAACTGGCCCAAGAAAGGTCCAGGTACCCAAGTCCAAAACTGCAGCCCAAGAAACGCTTAAGTCCCCTGGGCCCCTAAGGGTCTGTACATGCCGTGAGCTGCACTGGCCTTCCCCCCTAAACCAGAGTTCTTGCTTAGGCCTAATGAGACCCAGGGAACGAACTGTACAAGCACTTGAGAAGGCTTGATCTGGCATGTATTTTCACACCTTGCCTAACACCCACCAAACACATTCCTTTAACAAAAAACACTGTTTCTAAATAGGCAGTGGCAATCATAGCGCACGTAATAGCTATAATGCTGGAGCACACGTTCAGGTGAGGTGGAGTTCCAGGTCCCTTCTCGGCCTAAGGGGTGACAGTCCCATGTCCTGTCTCGGGAGATAGCCCAAGCCATAGGTGACTTAAATGCAAGGGAGCTGGAAGGAGACGGTTCACATCATCCGTTCTCCTGTGGGAACTGAACCACAGCGGAGCTAAAAATGCTTCATGTAGGAGGCTAGACAGAAGGTAAAAGAGAGCCTTCCAGGTTACAGTCCCCAGACTGGGGCAAGGGACAGCTGGATCTGGATCCTTATTCCCTTAGACACCTACCATTAAAAACACCACTGAGTTTCATGGATTCAGGAAAGAGCTCCCTCATAGCAATTGTCACCAGCTAGATCAGCCTTTAGGACCTCTTGGACACCAAAGCCTGAGAAAAAAGGTGTTATTGTGATAACTACTGGAGAACAATTTCTCCATATGTCTGTTTTGGGATGCGCTGGGACAGCTACATTTAAATAAAACCAAAACAATTAACAATATCCTGCTCCTAGGTGAAAATAATGCTTGAATTTGCATCTGGAAACATGGAAGAGAGTTGTGCCCCAAGCAGTGCCCAAGGAAAACTCCACAGTGCTGGGAGTGCAGAGTGACATCAAGTCCATAGCAAAGCGAGAAAGAAGAAACAGAGTAGAGACTCTAGATGTCAGGGGGAGGTGAGCCATGAGCAGAAGGCGAAGGTAGGAAGGGACAGTGGCCTTCCTGACAAGGGGCACCATCCCACAGTGCCCTGTCGTGGTTTAACCTCAGTCAGTCGGCAACCGAGCACCACAGAGCCACTCGCTCACTCCCCCCCTCCCGGTGGGATGGGGGAGAGAATCAGAAGAGTAGAAGTGAGAAAAACTCATGTGTTGAGATAAAAAGTTTAATAATTGAAATATAATAATAATAATGATGATATAATAATAATGATGTAATAATAATAATAATACACAAAGCAAGTGATGCACAGTACAATTGCTCACCACCCACCGACCGATGCCCAGCCAGTCCCCGAGCAGCGGCCCCCCCCGGCCCGCTTCCCCCAGTTTATGTACTGAGCATGACGTCCCATGGTATGGAATGTCCCTTTGGCCAGTTGGGGTCAGCTGTCCTGGCTGTGCCCCCTCCCAGCTTCTTGTGCACCTCCAGCCTTCTCAGTCGGTGGAGCATGGGAAACTAAAAAGTCCTTGGCTAGCGTAAGCACCGCTTAGCAACAACTAAAACATCGGTGAGTTATCAACTCTGTTCTCATCCTAAATCCCAAACACAGCACTGTACCAGCTACTAGGAAGGAAATTAACTCCATCCCTGCCAAAACCAGGACATACCCAAACAAGAAAACCAAGTCTGGTGATAGTAACAGAGCCAGCCACCAGTCAGCAATTACCTGAAAGTCCATCAAGATAAAAGGCAGATCTGGAGCCAAGTGAGCAAGGAAAGATCAGGCTGAGGGTCAGTAAGGTACAAGGCCAAGCACGGCAGCTACCCCACAGCTCAGGCAAGGGACTCCACCTACGTGCGATTCCCCTGCAGCCAGCTGGAGGGTTCAGGGTGGAGACCCCAGTTAGGCCTCCCATAGCTTAGCTGGTTTCATGGCAGCCTGACCCAAGGTGAGGCAGCTGTGCCGTATCAGTGCAGACCTTGAACACCTGGCAGGGTGGGGGATGCGGATACAGAGACGGATTACAGAGAAAGATGGTGAAAGACTAGTTGGAGAAATTAGAGCCTGTTGGTACATTCAGAGCCCTAGGAGCATCCCTCTTAAATGAATGTGGTGACGGTCCTTTCTCTTACAAAATTCTCTACAGAAATTGAAGGACTTAAGAAGGGGTGGGAAGCCCTGACAGAGGCTAAGGCCTCAGAGCAGCAGCCTAGATCAAGACCAGTCTGGATGCTCCCCATCCAGCAGCACTGGTTAGCCCTTCAGCTGGGAGAGATGCTAGAAATCCCAAAACTTAGCACATCCCCTGGAAAATACATGCGGATGAGAGCTGGCTCTGCCTGGCAGCTGGACAAACCGTGACCCGTGGGACAAAGCTATTGCCCTTCCAGCTGCAGGAGTCTGATGCTACTCCTGAAGGAAAAGAAGGGGAGAGAGAGATTAATTACTCCTGTTTCTGAGTTGATGTTTTCCCTTCTCTTCCTCTCCTTCAAAGCTGATGGAGTGGAGAAAGAAATTAATTCATGTCCTTGTTGAGCCTTTCCTATTAGCTCGGTCTGGGTAGTACAGAGCCTAAATGTAGTACCAGGTCAGGAGAGCGGTCTGGGAGCAGGCTCTGCCATGCTGGGAGGAGGGCATGGCAGCGTTTGTGCTGGTGATAGGCTGCACCAGAGCCTGGGCAAACTGAACTAGACTTTACTCCAGTGCAATCTGTTTCTCCATCCCTAAATGTCTGTAACTTAAATACTGTCATTTGGCTTTTTGGGTAGACTTCCCCTTGCTTTTCTGCCTGTCGGTGCCCTGAGCAAAACCCCGGCACTCTTGTGCCACGTGCTCATACGTTTTTGCATTAGCATCAGGAATCCCCTCTGTCAAGGGGTTAAGGAAAAAGCTTATTAAAATTGTTTAAATGTGGTGCTAATTAGTTTAGACGTAATGAGCAGCATTAGGCATCTGGTTACTTTGAAAGGGATTGTTGAATAACCATTTCTGCCGACATTCCAATTTGCATAATGACAAGGTGTTGGCATTGCATCCACCATTAATTTGCTATATTTATAATGCCATTATGGAGCCACTCTTATCCTCGCGCACTATAAAAGGTGTATGGAAATATAATATATGATTCTGCTTGTTTGGAAATTGCTTTTGGATATCTTTGAATTTTTGTAATAGTATTTTTCGCAGTTGAAGGCTAACAGCACCAGGAGGAGAGTCTGCCACACGTTTTTACTAGGGCTGAAATTAGATGTTGCTTCCACGTGTGCATGAGCCTTTATTTTCCCCAGTGCTGAAGCCGAAGCGGCAAACGAGAGTGTGATCAGGTATGCTGCAGAGCGTGCTCAAAGCAAACACACTATCTCACTCAAAATCATCACTACAAGGTGTAGTGCTGGTGCTGTAAGTTCCAAAGAACATTCTTAATCGCAAATCTCAACATAATTAACAGGTCATAGTGCAGCTTGGTACTACAAACTCTCGGTCAACACAAGGAGTTGAAAGAGCCCTACCAGCAGCTCAGCCAAATGCTCTCTTCCTGCGCTTCTCTTCCGCTCGCACAGTCTCTGGGGACCAAGGCAGAGGACGTAAAGCTTGTCACCCTACCTGTATTAAGGATGGAAAGATGGGAACAAGTCCCTTTATGTGCAGAACAAGCTCTTGTAACGTGTGTGTGTGGTTGTGGGGAAAAAAAAAGGAGGAAGAAAATGAGCAGTAATTGAGATATTTGTACTAAGGCTGGTAGATTTATTTTCCTTCTCTTGAAAAAGCAGCAGTTTACCAAAGAGGGGTGAATCTTTACTGTGTCAATCATCATCTTACATAAATGTTTCTGTGACTTGCAGTTCTTTGCTGTAGTGTCATCCCTCCTTTACTGTCATTGTAAAATGTTTCTGGTTTGTGACATTACAGAGAAGGAAATATAAAAGATGTATTTTAAAATAAAGTCTAGCACTTCAGGTGGACTGACAGTTTTAGCTAGCTGAGGATTTGTCATATAATGGGATTAAATTAGTAAATAATATATCACATTTAGCTGCTGTTTGTCACATTGCCTGACCCTGCATGCCCAGACTTTTGGGTCCTGACCATGAGTTGCCCTCTGCGTCCTTGGTGTTTCTCTATTGATACAGGGTGCGTCCGCAGGATTTCCAGTGTCCACAGGATTTCTCCTGAATGGGCACTGCAGATTTAGCAGCTCTAGATTTCCAATGCTGTGACAACCTCCCGAGCTGCTTTGAAGCTTATTCTGTGTGGTGAATTCACATCTCTGCCAGGCAGCATCAGGAAAGTAGAAAGAGCTCTTACTGTCAGAGTTATTTTCACTGTGACAACTGTCATTCTGTCCACCTGAGACATCTGTGTAACGCAAGCATGTGGTACAAAATGGTACGGGCAGAAGGGAAAAAAAAAGTTTACAGAAATGCACCAGGGTGCTGGTTTTGGCTGGGATAGAGCTAATTTTCTTCCTAGTAGCTAGTATGGGGCTATGGTTTGGATTTCTGCTGGAAACAGTGTTGATAACACAGGGATGTTTTCGTTATTGCTGAGCAGTGCTTACACAGAGTCAAGGCCTTTTCTGCCTCTCACCCCACCCCACCAGTGAGCAGGCTGGGGGGGCACAAGAAGCTGGGAGGGGACACAGCCGGGACAGCTGACCCCAGCTGACCACAGGGATATTCCACACCATGTGACGTCATGCTCAGCATATAAAGCTGGGGGAAGAAGAAGGAAGGGGGGGACGTTCGGAGTGGTGGCGTTTGTCTTCCCAAGTCACCGTTACGCGTGCTGGAGCCCTGCTTTCCTGGAGATGGCTGAGCACCTGCCTGCCCATGGGAAGGAGTCAATGAATTCCTTGTTTGTTTTGCTTGCGTGCACGGCTTCTGCTTTACCTGTTAAACTCAACCCACGAGCTGTCTCCCTTTTACCCTTCTGATTGTCTCCCCCATCCCACCGGGAGGGAGTGAGCGAGCGGCTGGGGCGGGCTTAGTTGCCGGCTGGGGTTAAACCACGACAACCAGATAGAGAAGAATGAGGTTTATGTAGACCCACTTTGTGAGACAAACTGATTAGGATCCCATTTGTTTACTTGCCTGTCCCCTTTGTCTTCAGTGTCCACTCTGATCTGTGCCTTGGTTTACATCCCACAGTCTGGCAAATCTTCCAATATCATAACAAAATCTTAGTTTTATTTGCTCTTAAGAAAGGCTCTACGACAACCATATACGCTTGCTTACTCTTTGAGACAGAACCTGAAGACCAGAACTGCCCAGACATTGTAAAATAATGTTCCTTTGAGTATTTAAATACACCTATGTTTGAGCAGAACAATCTTATACGTGTAACACAGGAGTTAATGGATATTTGCCAATACAGCAGACTACAAGCAGACATCACAGTGTATTTCTGGGAAATGGATTTAAGTTCATACAGACAAAACTTTATTTTTAACATTTTGCTTCTGTAGCATAAGAACGTAAGTTCTTATGTTAGTGTGAGGTAACATAAGTTACCTCACAGAATGAACGAGAGCAAACACCTCCTGCTTCTGTCGTAATCATCTTTCCCTCAGTCAGTAGATTCTACTTACACTGCACTGCTTATATCGGCAAGCTTCTCACTGGCAAGTCTGTAACCATAAGAATAGAAATGTAAGCATAAGAATAGAAACACGTAACATGACTGTGAGTTCAGTCTGAGACAGAAGGTCTACCATACGTGTGAAAAAACCCTAAGAATTCATCTAAAAACGTAACTCACTAAACCCACATTCCCTGCTCAACTGGAAATAACACCAAGAAATTTCGGGAGGTGATAATACAGAACACTGGTTTCCAGTGATTTGGTATAACATCACTGACTGCTGTCTGTAAGCAATGACACAAAATATTTCAAAATATTTTCGGTTATCTCCCAATCATTTGAAATGTATCTCTCTGTATTTATGTGCTTTTTTCTGTTATTGCGTTTATAAGACATTTCACTGCTGTTTATTCAGCAAACGTGAACAACTGAAACTTGTTCAGTATAAGTTGAAATATTTGGAGTAAAATAGATGCAGTTTCCTTCTCTTTTTACCTCATTCAGTCATATAGTGAGCAATGTAAGATGCAATCAATATCTGACTCATTTCTCACTAATACAGGCTTGCACCCTTGAATTTAACATTGACTTCATGGGAATTAGTTCAAAAATACTCTGATGCCCCAGATCTTCTTTGGTGCGTGCCAAAGACGTCACTTGAAAATACTGAATCAGACTCCGACTGTGCTGCTCAGTGCATCTGAGATGAGAACTTGTCCTCTGGCAAACGCTTTGCTAAATGTCCTCTTGAATGTGTTCCGCGTTCTGGATCCCCTAACACTAAATTTTATGAATGAATAATAAAGTAATTAAAAAAAAGTTACCTCACAGAATGAACGAGAGCAAACACCTCCCGCTTCTGTCGTAATCATCTTTCCCTCAGTCAGTAGATTCTACTTACACTGCACCAGGGTCTCCGTTTCTCATTGGTGACTCACCGAAAACAAGCTGCATCCCTCCAAAAAGCTCCGTGCAGGAGCACAGACCACTGTGTGCAGTGCAGGAGGTCCGTCAGGTAGGAGGTATGGGGATCAGCTTTTGGGCCTTGCTGGGCGGACAGTATGGGAGCTTTGGGAGCTTTTTATGACTATCTGGTGGGATTCCCTTGGTGTGATAACCTCAAGTTGCTGCATCAAGCCCGTAACCAGTTTCGTTCTCTTAGAGAGCTGGAGTATGAACGGGCAGGAACACGGATGACGGAGTTAGGACGTTCAGGCGGGTGAGAGCACTTAGCTTTAGCACACTGGGTGCTGAGCATTCGGACCAGGGGTGTTTCTCAACGGCTGCCCTCTGCTTATATCGTCAAGCTTCTCACTGGCAAGTCTGTAACCATGCAGTCTGATCCAATGCCACGAACCAGCTGCAGAGCCGTGGTCCAGAGAGCATCGTTTGAGAGTTAGCTCTTCGGTGCTGATACTCTAAACGGCCTCTGCATACAGACAATATCCTGTGACCTGAGAGTACGGCGTGCTCTACGCTGCTGCACGGTCTGCGCACCGGGGAAGACCAGCACCAGAGCTGAGGCTCTGCAGTTTTGCTCTTAACTTTTACGAGATCAGACCCTCTGGATGAGGCATTAGAGCAAGGACTATCAATAACTTCCTAAACTACGCTGAGAAAGATACCTGCGGTTCTGTTTTCAGCACTGCTATAAAATGTGAGAAGCCTTGTTAAATCGAGTTTAATGACTAGGGATCTCAGGCTGACTCCTTCATCCAACAGCTGTGAGTAGTAACACTCACACGAACAGGTTTCACTGGCAGGATGCTAACTGACCTGGAGTAGGAAAATCGTCTACTCCAAAGCTCTGAGCAGCTCCCTCTTGGAGCTGAATTGTTTTCCACCTGGGGGAATTGTTTGGAGTTCCCGGTGCATAGACAGGGTTTGATGTATCTCTTAATTAAGCTGGGTCATGTCCCATCTGAGCTAACAGTCCAACTGCTAGCAGCACTAGCTCAAACCTGGCCGGTAATGGGTTAGTTGTACAGCGTGGAAGAGTCTCCCGAGTATCCATTTCCCAGTTTAGCTGGTTTTCTCCTACCAGTAAAAGCTGCGGAGAGCTGTTCTCCAAGCGCTACTTGTAATGTTTACCCTGAAAAATTTACTTCCAAACATCTTTTATCGTAGAAGTTCTTATTTTCACGCGTGCAAACGAGTCTGCTCCGAGACTTCTGGCGCTTGCACGCTTCTGAACGAGGGGAGATGGATACCCGGAGCGGAGCTGGGGTGCCCGCATCCTCCCTGCCGTCTCCCCCGCTCCCTGCAGGCCGCTCTGCTTCGGCACCCACCCGGGCAGCGGAAACCACCCGTCCCCGCGGGGGTCCGCACCGCGGGGCCGGCTCCGCTCGCCCTTTGCCTGCAGTATCAGCGACGGCGGCAGATTTTGTTTCCAGGGGAGGGCTGAAACCTTTTATTTCTAGGGC
>NW_008825167.1:4752753-4753807 GCF_000699105.1 Pygoscelis adeliae
GACCCCGCGGGGAGGCGGGGGGAGAGGGAGAGGATGATGCGCAGCGCTCATCCCCTCTCTTTACTCCCCAAAATCGCTCCGGAAAACGCTGGTTTCTTAAAATTGCCCCTGGGGAAGGCAGTCGTCAAATTTCCGGGGCGAAAAAAAGAAAATTTTTTAAAAAATGAGTGGAAAGAGAGAGCTCTTCCCCGGCGTGAACTTTGGAATCCCTCGGGGAGCGTGGAAACGGGAGAGAAGCGTCCCTTTGGCGTCGGGCTGGAAGCTGGAGTTACAGCGGCAGCCGGGTCGGGACGGTCAAAGCGGTTACAACCTTCTTCTTTACGGGAAATTACGGGAAAAGAATAACAAAATAAGGACTATGAAAGACCGACTTTGAAACTAATCTAAAAGTAATCAGCGGAAAGGCGATGGAAAGATTGCTTTATTTTTTAAAGTGGCGGAATCTGAATGAAAGAGCCGATTTATTAAATTTACATCAATCCAAAGTATCAGACTCCCCGTCTGCGGAAACACGGGCGAAACCTCGGATTCCCTACGAGGGGGAAAAAAAAAAAAAAAAAAAAAAGTATTTTGTTCTTAATATTGCACAACAGCAACCGGCAAAGCCAATTAAGAAAACGCAAACAAGGGAACTAAGAAGGGAAATGCCCTCTCTCGTACAAGAGGAATAAAGTTTATTTGCGCGTAAGAAATGCGCTCTCGGAGCAAACGAAAGGAAGAAAGGGCGATGCAAGGCGTTCCTCCGGACGCCTCATGAGCCCGGCGTTTTCCAGAGGAAACTTGTCGGACAAAAATTCAGCCGAAAACCAGGGACTCGGCACCACGGAAGGCCGCCTTTTCCTTAGAGTTTATTGATTGATTTAAAGTGTTTAGCAAACAAAGTGCTTTCTATATCATCTCTTGCTCATCGCTCCCATACCTTATACATTAATTATAAAGTTAAAACTTCTTTGTAACAACCAGAAATATACAGAAATGATTAACGTAAAAAAACAACCCCTCCCCCCACCAGCCCGCCCCCGGCGCCCCTTCCCCGCGTGTCCGCGGCGGTTCG
>NW_008825167.1:4755995-4758653 GCF_000699105.1 Pygoscelis adeliae
GAAGCCCCCGCGCTGCCCGCCTGAGCCGAGCCAGCCGTGATTTGGAAGCGGGCAGCAAAGGTGTCACATCGCTTTTAACAGTTTTAGCGACGGGAATCTCCGCGTCGGCGGGAGATTTGCTGGCTTTTGCTCTGGCATTTTTAACCCTTTCTTCGCCTGGTTTGACCTCTTGTCACTCCCCGAGATGGAAGTATTAAAGTGGAGTAAATACTTGTATTGATTAGCAGAGCAGATGCAAACTTAATTAAACTCATTTTGTGTAATGTACAAACTAGTTAACGGTCATTTAATTTATTTGGGTTTATATTACGCTCCAATTAACGGGTCTCCATCGGAGAACAGGGTAATTATCCGATATTTAAGGCTATTGGACTTCTGCTGACGGTTCTGTCATTATGAAGCCTGAAAGCAAATCGCATTTTCCAGAGAGCCGGCTCCTCCTGACCCCGGTCGGGGGCTCGGACTCCTCCGGGGCAGCCGGGAGGCAAATCCTCTCCGCAGGGCCGGGGGCCGGGGGAGGCACCGCGGGCGGGTCGGGGGGCAGAGGCCCAGAAATACCGTCCTTTTTAGCCGGTGCTTTCCGACACCCCTAAACTTCCCTCCACTCACACCTGCGACGGGGGTGCAGCTCCGGGAACCCCCTAAAACCAAGGGCTCCTTTAACGTGGTGAACCGAGTTATGCAACTAGGAAGCGCATCGCTCATCTGTCACCCTTGTCCCGCGCGTACTTTAGTTGGTTCTGGTCCTCAAAAAACCGAAGGCGCTATCGCATCTCACACTCGGTCCGTGTCCTAACGCCGGACCCCGCGAAGCCCGTGTATGAGGTTAGAGGTGCTTAAAAAGAAAGGCTGTTTTGTTCAACGAGGTGATTTCGGCTACCGTCGGATATGGCTGGCTCCCTGGGAGAGAAAGGGGCAGAGAAGTTTATCCTCCTCACCAGGAAAACATCCCTCAACGTCTCGGGCTTCGTGAAGAGGGCTTTCCAGCTCTCTGTTCAAACCGGCGAGCAGCAAACGCCGGTGGCACCCGTTGCGAACCCCGTTAGTTAAGCCGCGGGGTAATTTTGGCAACGACAGTTTCTAAGAAGTGCCCGTCGGCGGCTCCGCGGGGCAGACCCGGGGACCGAGCGCAGCGCCGGCACACGGCGCTCGCGCACGTACCGAGCGGGGACGGTGCAGCGGGTGGTTTAGAGTTTATTTTTCCCGGTAAACTCTAGGAAATCCCAGCCGGGGCTCAACTAGAATTTTCTTTCAACAGAAAAATGCAGCGCCAACGCAGTTGGCGACGGAGGTTGACGCCGGACTTGCGGTTCTGTTTCTGGAAGATGTCAGGTGTCATTTTAACACGGAGTTTTACCCGTTATTTTTAGAGCTAAATGAGTTTTACGAGCGGGGTGTGCGTGACAAGCGCCGTTTTCGCTCTCCTTTCGCCTTCGCATTTTCCGGGTGCTGGTACTTTTCTGGCCGGAGCTACTTTTCGGAACACTTCTCCTAAATTAAACCACTGCTTGAGCTACTATTAATTACGACGGGGAAAGAGAGGGATTACATTTCGTGATTTTCGAGCGGTCCCGGATCTGTCCGTGACTGTTGCCGCTTTACGTGGCATCAAGGACCGAAGTGCGAAGTGTCCGGGAAACTTGTCAGCAGGCGAAGCACACCGCTTCGTGGTGCCCCCACCTATATTTGTTTTTTAGAGAAGCGGTGGAGTTGCATTTCTCTCCTTGTCTGGAGATAAAAGCGTGAGATTAGCGATAGGCTGACCTCGTCAGTCTTCCTGATCGCCCGGATCTATTCAGTATGACAAAAGTCAGATGAGTTTAGACGAATAATTACCCCAGCTACGCATTGCTTTTAAAAATGGCTTTTGAATTCTATTAATGCCCCGCTCCCGCTTTTGTTTTAAAGATTAAAAATGCGTCTGTCGTAAAAGGCTCGGGCCGGAGCAGATCCCAGACCTCGTTCTCTGCCTAATTTTAACTGAAAGAGTCACGCTCTGGAGGGATTAGAAAGCTCCGAGCCCTCCTCTCCCGCCCCAGACACGGAGAAATTATTTTTCCCTATCCGAGAAGTTTGTGCACCGCCACTCGCCAGCCTCGCTGCCCCTTCTCTCCCCTCTCAGGACACAGAACAGCTATGGCTATTTTTCACAAGTGCCATCTTTTCCCCGAAACGCTCCGCTGTCCCCAGAGTCGCGGTGTTCAGAGGTGAGAAAGTTGGGATATTTGGACCCAGAAAGAAAAAGCAATCTAGAGCTTGGGTCGAATGCAATTCCCGATCAATAGCGAGCCCTAATAAGTGTAATAGCTTTTAATCGAGTAATTATCCGAATTTTGACCCTATAATTTAGATGTTAGGGAAGAGTTTGCAAGGTGCTTGAAAGAGATATGCACAATTCGATAATAGGATATCGATCCAGGCAGTCCTACATGCCACTCTGGGGCGATTTCCCCCATTATCCAGCCTCTTTACGCTGCTAAGCACATTTTACCTTAAATGTAATCGAAGGAATTTAATTGTTTTTTCCAGAGATAACCAGCATTTTGTCACAATTAGTCTGATTTGTCCTAAAAAAGCCAAGGGGAGAGAGAAAATTGAATCTGTCGCCCAGAGCAACGGGCGGCAGGCTGCGGGGGGCGGGGGGGGGGCAGGGCCGCG
>NW_008825167.1:4759185-4759717 GCF_000699105.1 Pygoscelis adeliae
CTTGCGGGGGAAGGACGGTCTTTAAAAGCATGCGAGCCCCTTCCCCGGGGAGCTGGGTGCCGCCCCCCGTCCCGGGGGGCTCCGAGCCCCCAGACCTACTTACTGATCAGGTCTGCGGACTTCTTGCACGTGTCGAAATCTTCGGCGAGAGCCTTTTGCTCGGCCAGCTCCGTCCCTGAGTCCTCGGGCTTATCCTCCGCCCCCAGCGTGAACTCGGTCCCCACCGATTTGTACAAGACCGCGCACTGCCTCCTTTTGCTGTTGAATTTGTTAGGGTCCAGGATGTCGAGCACGGAGAAGGAGGTGGTTCTGTGCACCATGGGCAGCGCGGCCACTGCCCCCTCTTGTCCGGGGGTGTTGCTCTGGTTGTCCCCTTGCCTGTCCCGATTTCCAGGGCAGGAGTAGGGCGGCGGCTCGCCGCCGGCCGAGAGCCGCTGCTCCCCATGGCTGTCCATGCCTTCCCCGTGCAAGCCGCAGGACTCCCCGCCGATGCCAGCCGCGGCCTCCGGGGCAGGACTCGCCCCCGGCGGCC
>NW_008825167.1:4759923-4762580 GCF_000699105.1 Pygoscelis adeliae
TCCCCCCCCTTCCTCCGGCGAAGTTGAGCTGGAAACTCCTCCCCGGCCCCCGCTCCGGCTGAGGGGCGAGCCGCTGCCTTCAGCTCCCCGGGGCTGCGCTGGGTCCAGCCGGCCGGGAGCCTCCGGGGGAGGCAGGGAGTCACAAGGTGATGATGCTCGGCTCAGAGCCTCCACTCAGCTGCTCCTTCTTCCTTCTCATCATCCTCACCAGGCTGCCCAGGCACTCCTGCCCCCTCTCCCCCCCCCCGCACACATACACACAGAGGCAAGGCTGTATCTTATTTATGCATTCATATTTAGCACTGGATTGTAATTGGCTACAAATTAATCCCTTGCCCATAATAGTCTGTAATCTTCATCACGGGAGGAGAGACACGGTGAAAGTGTGTGCCGGGGGGAGGGGGGCAGAGAGGGAGAGAGCGAATGAAGGATGGTGTTGGCTGTGATATACTTGGCTGTCAGCTCTGTTTCAGCACACCTCCACTCATCTGGAAAGCATCTAAATAGCCTTATTTGGAGAAGTGGGAGGAGATGACGCTTTCTTTTAAATAATTGCGGGATCAATATAAAGAAGATATTATACACAGAAAATGGGAACTTAAGGTCTTCTATCCTTAAAAGTGGCGTTAGATGATCAAAAGGGGATTGGGGGGGCGGGGGGCGCTCGGAGGTGTCAGCCCCCAGCACCTGTTTCCCTTCCCTGTTGGTTTTATTAAATTAGAACAAAAGGAGAAAATTATGGACGGAGGTTTAGTGGTCGGAGCGGGGCTTGTGTCCGCGGACACACACCCCCTCACACGCTTCTCTCTCTCTTAGCTAATTAATTAAAATTAAATATCAAATGTAAGCGCCAGGAAAGTGCTGGGAGAAAATTAATACCTTTAAACGGCACAAGACAAAACACGACGATCAATAAATTCTGAGTAACTGGGAGAAAAGCTCTGTTCCCTCCCATGCAGGAGTAAAGCACTAACCAGACCTAACTTCCACTTTCGAAAAAAAAAAAAAACCAACCCAAAACCCCAACCCAAACCCTTCTTATTAAAAGTGGTTATAATTATGGAAAATGAAGAGATAGGAATAAAAGTTATCTGCGAATTATAACCCCCGAATTTCTTCCCCTACCTAATTTCCTTCCCTTTCGTGTTTCGGCTGCTCCACTCGCTACTCAGTTTGAATTAGCTGCCAGGAAAAAAAAAAAGGGGGGGGGTAGGAAAGTAGAGAAAGCATAAAAGGAAAATTAGATTTTTTTTGTCTTTGAGGCTGGTGACACATACAAGGACAGGTCCTTTGCAATTACCGCGGGCAATGATCCTTTAGAAAGCAGAAATTAAAAGTTGGGAGAAATAATGGGTAAAACAATCAGCTTGTAATTTTGGTAGGGCTTGGACATGATTAGTCCATCAGCGGGCTGGGCCCAGGGGAGTCCCGCTGAGCGGGAGCCCACAACAGCCCCCGCTCATATATTATACACCAGCCCTTAGATTTTAATCAGACACCACAACAGCGTCCTTTCCCTTTTATGACTTTATTATGCTTTATCTTTAAATTATAAATCACCTCCTGGGTTGAAATGGTATGTATAATCTCCGATCTTGCGTAGGTAACTACCTCTCCCCCTTTTCCTGACCTTACCGCCACGCACACACAGCGAGAGCGAAGTTTTAATCTGCATGTACACACGCTTGCACAAACACACACCCGTCTGTTTGTCTGTTCGCCTCTTAGCAGCTCCTCTTTCCCCCCTCCTCCTCCGGCCCTGCCTCTGATCTCATCCTTTCTTTCGGATAAATTTTCCTCCCACCACTTCTGCCCGCAGTTCTGGGACGTTATTTATGAAGAGTAGACGGTGGTTCAGGCAGATGCCGATGGCTTGGCTTTATCAGATCTGCTGTGGTAGTCGGCCCCCCTTGTACCTTCTCGGAGAGAATGCGGGTTTTGGGGGGTGGCGGCGGTAGGGACAGTTTTTATCCCCCGGGTCAGCAGATCTTAGAAAAAAACCCATCCTAATTGTAATTAAATCTCTGCGCCCGGCTGCCCGGGCAGGGGCAGTGCCCAAGCGTGCAGAGTCCAGGGGCGGCTAAATTAGCACAAATTCCCGGATTTGCGCCGGGTGCTCGGAGGAGAAGGAGGCACATATCCCCAGGGAGCACCCCCAAAGAAAGGCACCTCCTGCTCACCCCGGCGTGCTCGCAGGCGCCGCCGGCCCATGGGGAGGCATAGCCGGGCCCCATCCCGACGGGATCCCCAGCCCGCCCAGCGCTTTTGTTTGTTGGCGGTTTAAAGCGAGTGTTATAAAGATGTTCTATTGCTCCTAATCACAATTGATTGTCAATTAGAGCCTCATTTGTGCAATCTCCATCCATCTGCCATCTCTGGTTATCTGTTCACCAGAAAGTTAGCGCTGATTATGGGGCCCTAGATGAGTTGTGACATGTAATATCTCTCTCGTGATCGGGCCGGGTGACCGGTCCCGTCTTGCTCTCCGGGAAGACAGTCCTTTCCATTTTCCTTGCAGGAGGGACGAGCAACAGCCTCTCCCGGGCGAGCGAGTCGGGGAGGCGCTGCCTTTCGGGATTAAGGGGTGCTGGGGGGTGAGGGGCTGGCAGGGCACCCCCCAGAAGGGCGGCACCGACGCCGTGCAGAGCCAGGTCCCC
>NW_008825167.1:4764040-4764405 GCF_000699105.1 Pygoscelis adeliae
GGGGGGGCGCCCCCCCCCCCCCCCGAGCCAAAATCAGGGAATTAATTAACACTACCCACGAAGGCAAATGATTTAGAGGAAAAAAAAGATTCTGAAGCAGATCTCGCCCTCTATCAATGCAGTGTCAGGTCCTCATAGTAGAAGATTTAAAAGCCCTGGGGATTCCAGGTTAGGGTAGTAATGAGCTTAATTGAGGTTAATGCTTCCTGCACAGCTCCTTGATTATTAAATTAATATTATCACACACATGAATCATAATTAGAAGTTTAAATAATGCTCTAGGGGAATCCTCGGAGGATCTATTAAACAGTTCCCTTCCCTCTCGCCGGCTCCCTCCCAGCTCCCCGGCAGCCCGGGGGCAGCCC
>NW_008825167.1:4764485-4764728 GCF_000699105.1 Pygoscelis adeliae
GCCCTTCAAGCCTCAGCTCGGCGGATCCTCGTTTAAACAGCCGCTCCCCCCCGCCTCCTAATTTGGGCGCTTATCTCCCAGCACCCGGGAGTTTATATAAAATACTCATAAAGTGCCTCGTTGTCACTTATCGCGGCTGGGATCGCCTCTGCAGGGGCTTTTTCACACACCTCGCGAAAGCCGATCCGTTTTGCTGGGAGCATCCCCGGGCCGCCAGCCGGGATGCTGGGCAAGGCGGGGGCG
>NW_008825167.1:4764852-4772727 GCF_000699105.1 Pygoscelis adeliae
GCACCCCCCCGCCTTCTGCCCCCCCACTCCCCGAGCGGGGATGCTGCACCGCACCGACAGCAGCACCGTCCCGTTTGCAGGAGCACCGGGGACACACACGTGCTGCAGGGACAAGTGGCTCATGATTATTATTATGATGATTATTATTATTATTATTATTTATTATTTTCCTAACGCAAGGTTAAAAGAGGGGGTGGAAGCGGTGGTGGAGGGGGCACACACGGCCCCTCTGCATTGCGGGGGACATAGGTGTAAAGGAAAAAATAAAATAAAAGAGAAATCTGATGGCCGGCACGCAGGCAGCTCTTGCTTGCTCTCTCTTTCTCTTTCTATTTATTTTCCTCTCTGTTGCTGAAACATATTGAAGGGGGAGAAAAAGGAAACATTAAGATCAACTGTGAGCCTTGCCGACGGTTTAACGATTTCAAATGAGCTCTGACTCTGGTGAAAATCTGACAATTACCCATCAGGATGGCAGATGATGGTTAAAATTACCAGAAATCAATATTCTCACCGGGTGTCCCAGCCTGATAAGAGAGACCAAGACAATGTTGACTATTAAAGTCGACAGCTTGAGATATTACACTATTAGTTATGCTATTTTTAATAATCTATAATATTTGGGCTATAATTAATTAATTATACGGGTCAGATAATATCTGGGGCTGGAATGAGGTCTGAAGGGTCTATTAAGGTTGGTAATGAGAAAGGAGAAATCTAATCTAAGGACGAGGAGCCGTGAAGGAACAAATATACAACAGACTTCAGATAGAGCGAGAGGGAAGGAGAAGGGCTATTGCAGACTCAGTGCACACACCTCTGCTCTTCTCATCTCCCAGGCAGAGGGGCTGCCCGTGATAGCATCTCCCCCCGCTCCTTTATGCGGGTACCCATCGCTTGTGGCAGAGGCCTGGCTCTCACTGAGATGCTACGGTCCATGCGAAGCTAGTGAAGGAAAAAAAGATTTGACTCGTATTAAGGAATTCATGCTAAAAAATAAGGAAAAAACCAAATAAACCCCAGTAGGTCGTCTGTCTCCCGTCATCCCCCCCACCCCCCAGCAGCAGGTTTCTCTTATTATTGGGATGTGGGGACTCTTCAGGCAGTCATGAAGTTTAACCCTCCCTCCAAATACTGCTAAGCCCCTCCTCGCAGGTGCAGTTTCTGACATTGGCCGTGGCATCTGAACAGCCTCTGCGGTGCCCCAGGTTGCGCAGTTATTTAAGATGTATGCCTACATGCATGCACTAATGGCACATGCATGTGAGCGTAAATATCACTGTCTATGAATACATTGTGTGTGGATACTCCTTTCTGTAGATACACACGTTTATATAAGGAACATATGCAAAATACACAAATACACAGGTGAAAGAAGAAAAATGAACTGCATTGTAATGCACATATGTGAATACACCTATTTATCTATCTTAAAGTGTCTATGCGCGTTGCATGTATCAGCCACATAAAATGGCGTTATTCCCTTCTCCGCAAATGAACTTCAGCTCAGACCCTGTGAATTATAAACTCTCTTCTTGCTCAGCGTTACTAACCAATATTCTAGGTGTGACACTCAGGGCTTTACCTATTTTACATCGATTATAAACATCGCTCCTTCCACTGCTACCATAATCCTTTTTCTAGGGGTGTATTATTTATCATATTAGTTCTACCCGTAGTGGTTACAGGAGGGTGTGTTGAACAACATCCTTTTGTACAGACTGATGAAAACCGCATTTTCTAGTTATGCTTAGATTAGCCAAGGTATTAATCCTTTCTTTTCCCAAGTAACATCTTAATTTCATCATTTTCAATAGGCCTCTCCTGGTCATACTTTTCTCAGCGCTCTACTTATAAGATAGTCCTTGTCCAGACCTGGAAACCACAGAAGTATTAAAAAAACGTTTGCAATGGCAGAGATCCTTCTGGGAAACTGTTATAGTTCAGTAGGGTTCAGTCCTTGCCCAACTATTCTCTGTTGTTAATTGAAACCCAAAGCAGAGTCTGCAGAAGATGCCAGCAAAAGGCTGAGGTTACCCTGCCCTATGTCTCTTTTGCATCCAGCGTTGGTATTTCCCTCTTCTTCCCAAGCCAGTGCCTAACCAAGGCCATTAGTAAGGCGATGAGGCGCTGATTGAAGGCAAACCTGAGAACTTGCTAGGTGGGCATGGGAGACACAACTCCTGCAGGCGCTGCTCACAGCACCTTCCCAGGCAAGAGCGACCCTATGAGCAAATGAAGGTCTTTCTCCCATCAGCCAAGAAGGAAGGGAGAAAAAGAGATTCTTCTGTTTCTTTCATTGTTTTTATATGTAAAGGAGTAAATTAACAAGAAGATCTAAATGGTTTACTCTTCATATTTAGGCAGGAGGTTAACAATACCGCCAGGACTTAGCAGTCGTGATGGGTTAGTGAAAATGTCCCCAACTCTTGTTGATGGTTGTGTGATTTTCAAATGCTGGTAGAGCTGGGGAAGCATAAGTATGCGTGGGGCAGTTGGAGGGAGATGGAACTGAGCCTCCAAGTTTTCCAGTTCAGGAGCAAAGCAAGAAGCCAAAACTCCAGCCCTATTAGCTTAATTGTTCAGTAGAATAAACCTGGTGAATTCAATGAAGATTGCCACATCCCTAATTTGCCCATATTGACAGGCTGCTCTGGGCTGCTTGTGTTGCCGATACTCTGAGCTACAGAAAAGGGTGCCAAGGTGTTTCCGTAGTCACGTCCCAGTTTTTGGAACGTCACCAACTTCCACTACATCCCAGACTTCTGCCCTCTGCTGCAGAACTTCACTGAAGTCCCTGCAACACCATTTGTGATGAGTTTGATTTGGGGGGGACAGAGGAAGCACACAGGTTGCGCATATAGTTATGAATCACTCTTGTCAAAGACAATCTCAGAAGGGTGAGCAATACTCCTCTATCCTGATTTTGTTATTTAAGCATTTAGAAATGAAGGTGATAGAGATATGAGAATAAAAAGATTATCCTTTTAGATCAAATCTAGAGAGTTAAGTCAAAGGGGCAGCTCTACGAACTGGTGCAAATTAGGCTATCTCTGTCAGCTGATTTGCACCAGGAGGGGATCTAATGCAAAATTGCCTGATGCTTTATTGCAAGACCTTGTTGATACCTGAAATCCCAGTCTTGTCAGTACTGAGAAACTTCCTGAATATTCAAGTAAGTGTATGGAAGGCACTGCCCAATGTGCTTTTGTAACTAGGTTGGAGTGTTTTAAGGCATGCTTGGTATGCAGTTACTCCTCTCCTTAATACTATGGTCCCACCTGAGACGTGGTAATTCAGTATTCAGTTCCAGACTGGGGAGGAAGGAAGGTAATTTTTTAGGCTGCCTAAATACAGATTGAAAGCATGTTCTCCTATTTATAGCCAAACAAAGTGGGTATACTGGAGCATTTTGCAACCATTTTCTGTGCACTTCGAATAGATGCAAAAAACTGCATCAGGCAAGAAGCAACAGAAATGCTGTATGCCTCAGCGCTAGAGAGAAATGTTTCTTAATTTAGGCACTTGAAAGCCAAATCCAAGTTAGGACTCCCTTTTTAGCTAAATATTTAACACGAAAATTTGGACCTGAACTCTCAGCCAGGCACCTTAGATTCTGAATCAGATTGATTTATAATTTTGGAATTATTGAAATTAACAACTGGAATATTCATCAAGCAGATTAATTGATTGTTGCAACACATCCAAGCAACGTAGGCTGAAGTGTATTTGCAGAGAAAACTGTGGGGTGCCTGACACATGGTATCTGCATGGCCAGTTCTACAGGATGAAAGGCTTGTGAACTCCATCAGCCAGGAATCTTAAATGTGAAGGAAAACATCATAAAGTGTGGTAAGTCAGTGGCTGATAATACTGTGACATTTGGAAGTGCACCCATTTTGCTATCAGTGGGACATCAGTTTGTGAAGATTAACTAAAACTAGGGAAAAGATTTGCAGATAAGACATAAAAGTAACTGAGCTTAAAGTCCAAAGCAGCAAAGAATCCTGTCCTGTCCCTACATATAAAAAAAGAGTAGTTAAAAGGATAATATTTATTGTCCTCTGTAGCAAATTATCAATACCTAGAACATTGAAAACAAGTGTCAGCCAGTACAGTAATTGCAGTTACAGAAATAACAAACAAAACTACACCCTCAGCTATTTATAACTGCAGTGTACTGGACTTTGCTTTGAAAATAGTGTCATTCTGTAAATGATATCATTCTCTACCAAGCAGAGCTGTGTGTCAAACCTGGAGCCCTTGCACAAGATTAACATCTGTTCATGGAAAGCAGCACTTACTCATGTGTTTTTATCACTGGATGATGGGGATTTAAGAACAGTTGTATATATAGTGTTGCTTTGATAACCGTATCGTAAATTGAAGGAGAAAAAGTCATAAACAGATATGTAAGTTTGTCTGTAACAATGGTTGTTTCTCATAAATGTTGTGACTCCCATTTTCTGGCTATTGAAACAACTGCAGATACAGGCAACAAGAATAACCTGTACCTGTGGTTGAACCAGGAACGGGAACAAAACTCCCAACTGCCAGATTCTGTTATTTCTGATGATAAACTTTGCTTGAAAAATAGATCAGAATGGTTACGAAACATAGATGAGGGTGGGAAAGATTCCCCAAATTACAAGTTTCATCTTTCAATTCTGCTGTCCAAAAGTTAATTGTCTACTCTACGTCAGTTGTCTAGGCTGGCACCTTAATTATTATATAGAAGAAAATGTTTCCGTGGGGCATTTCATTCCACCTGTCTTGGATGCCTTAGGGTCTAAGGCACACAGAAAAATCGTCAGGTGATAATAAGCACTATTCCTTCTGCCTTTTCAGGCAGAGAAACCACTCTGGATTCCTGGTTACGACTTTGCTGTTTAAACAGAAATGCACATAGCTGTTTCCTACGTGTTTTGGGAGACTGAGTGAAGGGCAGAAGCCTTGCTGAAATTGGTGGTCCTGCCGTTTTCTTTTTGCCTTAAACCTGCTTTTATTTCCAAGCCGCACTACTGAGGTGATGGGTTCGTATCAGATACATGTGCCTCTTAGCTCATCCATCGAGTCCTACGCCCTGATTCTAGACCTCAGTGAAACTGATGGGAATCTTGGTGTTAGTGGGCACTGGCTCAGTCCCAAAGACTGTTTCAGTCACATCTTCATTTCATTTTTAAGAGAATCAATTGCTTTAAAGCTGATGACACATGTATCTTTATTAGACTGACCCAGTTATCAGTATAGGTTCACTTTGTACCGCCTTGGGTTGCCAAACACAATCTGTTTGACGGATGTCGGGTCCATTTCTTTGCATGATCATTCTTCCAGCAGTCAATACTGAGGTTTTTTAAGGTATCGACCAGACAGCTATTGGATGAGGCAGGGCCACATGACCTACTGACCTAAAATACTGTAGCAAAAGTGGTGAAGATATGAAATCAATAACTTTATTGAAACAAATATCTGAGGTGACACTTTCTGCAGAAGGATTAAATGAAGAGGGTTGTTGTGGAAATGGGTCAAATTCTACATGGCTGATTCATGTAAGAACCCCGTCGGGTTAATGGGAATTCACATGTGAGCGAGAGAAGCAGAGGAGCAACATTTGGTCCAGCATCAGGGTGTGCTGGGCTCAACAAGGCTGTGCGGTCCAACCGAGGAACACGCACAGAGGTGTAAGGAACCAGGATGTATCTGCTGGAACGACTCCGCAAATGTCAGAGATCTGACTCCTCTGACCCTTCTGACGCCCTGCTTCTCTGCTTGTCCTTGAATGACTCTTTCAGCTGTACCGAGGGGCTGCAGCTCTATGTTCACAGTGGCTGAGAGCTCTGAGGAGCATTGGCTGCTCTGGGATGACTTGCAAGGCAAAGTGTCGATCATCTGTTTCCACTGACTTCAGGGGGGAGTTGTGGGTGCTCAGTGACACACAAGTTCTGGCAGCCCCCGGGGAATTATATGCTCAGAAATGTACTTTGTGTGCACATATACTGGTCTTTCATTTGAAACTGTTTACATGGCTTCACGAGGATGGAGAAACAATGGTAAACCCACGTCCCACACATAGGCACACTGTATTTATTTTGTTAGTGTTTCAGATTTCATGGGTATTTTAAACTATCTAGCATAGCCTCGTCATCATTACCCCGTGCTCAGTGATCATGGCGTTTCCACAGTTTTAATTTTCATCTTTAGCTGTTTTTTTCTTAATGTTTGAGTAAAACCCCAGCCCTTTAGGTGAATCCAAGCATTTCTCAAAGCAGAAAATGTTGTGATCAGCACCAGTTAACATATCAAATCTTGCCGTCATTTACTGTGGAACCACAGGAAAAAGAATTTAATAAAATAAGTTATTTTACTTTCTCAAAAAATAACATCTTTCTTTGACTGTGAAACAAAGAGGAAAGAAAGAGTGAAGAAAAGCTCAATAAACAGCCTTTTTATTACTGTTGCTAGAAATAAAATAAGGGTAAGGGAGACTTGGCCACTGTTTTATTGTAGCCGTGAATTCACTTCTTTCATTTAAGTGTCTGTCACATTAGTAGAAAAATACAGACCACTCCAAAGTGTGTACACTGGCTATGACTATGCCCATTTTTCATTTTAAATAACTTTCAGCTATTCTTTCCTTTCCGAGTTGGAGGTGGCAGGCTGATATAGGTAGGTGTGCAAAATGAAAGCAGCATCTTTCCGG
Source organism: Pygoscelis adeliae (assembly GCF_000699105.1). Lineage (NCBI taxonomy): Eukaryota > Metazoa > Chordata > Aves > Sphenisciformes > Spheniscidae > Pygoscelis > Pygoscelis adeliae. The sequence continues at coordinate 4,771,553 of NW_008825167.1, forward strand.
GGGCTCTAGGTTAGAATTTGGCACAAGTATTTCCCTGTGGCTTTGCTTAGTTCACACTGGAATACATTCTCAGTTTAATTGAAAGAATTAAAATGAAAAGAATTGGCTCGAATATATGAGCTTTATTTAATACTGCCACGTTATGTTAAACTTAATAACAAATGAAATTATTCACAAATCACTTCTCACTATTGAATGTGTGTTTTGTGAACTGAAATGAATTAACTATGAAGTCACTTTGCATCAGTGTTTTTGTATGTCAAACATTTCTCTCTATACTACAAAGCTGAAATGATGGCTCATAAGTCATTCCTAGTAGATATATGCAAGTTTAACTGGATTAATTAAGGACTGAAGCAACTTTAAAATAGGCTTGTAAAATTTTTTTTTATAGTACATACAATGTTTACACTATAAACAATAATAAGCTTTTATATAATACATGTATTTGGGAGATGAACTTGAGAAAGGCCTCCTAGCTGTAGAGGACATGCAGGAATTAGGATAGAAATGAACTCAGTAATGAAATTCAAACAGGAGTTAGATTCCTCCAAAGTATGGTGCATGTTTCCTGCTCACATACAACATCTCTGTAGCACTCACTGTTAAATTAGTCTGTAATGTCCCTCTGCATTTTAAATGGTGCCAGATGAGACCACCCTTCTTTCTCTCCGTGAAATCGGTTGGGCTGCTTACAGAGGAAAACACTACCGACTGTGAGGAAAAGCAGCAGAACATGGCAAAAATGGACTTCCAAGTTATATTACAATGGCGAGCAAGAGCACCAGTACTATTATGGTAGTAATATACTACCATATATTACCATATATACTACACCTATAATGAGGCATCAGGGAGGGAACGTGCACCTGTGGCATTTATCTCTTTATGTATACACCTGCCTTCATGAGATACGTTTTACTGTAGCTTCTTCAGGGTTTGAACGTGAGCTAATGTATTTTTTAACATGCTCTGTATCTTTTCATATTCTGTATCTCTGCGTGGAAGTATTTCCATACTTTCCTCCTGTCCTGGTTTCGGCAGGGATAGAGTTAATTTCCTCCTAGTAGCTGGTACAGTGCTGTGTTTTGGATTTAGGATGGGAACAAAGTTGATAAGGCACCGATGTTTTAGTTGTTGCTAGGTAATGCTTACACTAGCCAAGGGCTTTCTAG
>NW_008825167.1:4772948-4782948 GCF_000699105.1 Pygoscelis adeliae
ATTTCAATTATTAAACTGTTTTTATCTCAACCCACGAGTTTTTCTCACTTGTGCTCTTCCAATTCTCTCCCCCATCCCACCGGGTGGGGGGGAGTGAGCGAGCGGCTGCGTGGTGCTCAGTTGCTGACTGAGGTTAAACCACAACACTTCCACCATAAGTTCAGTAATAACAATGATAATAATGGCCAGCTGCAGGTTTCTCAGTTGATTCTGCCTATTATATTTCTTTGGATTTATGGATTATATTGCTTTGGATTTATGGAAAAAAGCTGGTGTTACAAATGCAGGTCTTCTAAAAGATATTCACCAGCTCTCAGCTACAGCTCGCTACTTGAAGAAATTAATCCTCTTTATTAATTCAATGTCATGAAAGCAAGATAGAGTTATTAGACCGCCTTCTTTTTAGTCTCCTGCATGCTGCTTTCTGTGAACAGTGGCCCCTGAACAAACACCAGAGTTTTGGGGCTTGATTAAAGCCTGTGTCCGAGGATGGCATCTGAGTTCTGCCTTGAAGTAGCAGTTCCTTCCAAGGGTTACCAACCCTTCATTGGAAGAGGAGGAGGGAAAGCCAACCTTATTTCTAACCTGAATTTTTTTGGCCTCGGTTCCAGTCAGTGGCTCAGGTTTTGTTCTTCCTTGTTAGACTAAACAGGTCTTTGGCATCTGACAGTTTTCCTTCAACTTTACTTACTAACCACATCTTATACATGTAAAACTACCTGACTGTCCTTCAGAGAAGTAATCTTTGCCACTTTTCTTCTTCCAAAGCCAGTGAAACGAGATGGGTCTCATGCCATTTCTTGAGGAAAAACAAACCAGATATTTTAGTCCAATGCAGGAGAAAGGATGCCATAGATGAGGACCTTTCCTAGAAAATGGCCTGTTGGTATCTTCTTCTCGTTTACTCATGCCTCTACTGACTGTATCTGAAGCAATACAGCATGGGGAAAATGTATATACTGTCAAAGTCATTGGGTGTTTTGCATTCAGGAGTCCCTGAATGCACAAGCTGTTTGCATTCCAAGTGATCTGTTCTTATATCCATGTGGGGGAAATACTTTGTAGCTCTACTTTCATGACATATCTTATATAACATTATTGTTTCTGTATACTGTCTGGCTATTTTCTATAGTAAGCTGACAACAGACACCCTAAGGCTTTAGTATTGTTATAATAATGGGGATCTGGCATGGCATAGATCTCTCAGATTTATACACATGCGCACACGCACACACACTCTCTCTCTCTCTTTTTCTTCTTCAAAGTCTTTCTGTGACAATATGATGTTCTTCATGTATGTAAGTTTTTAGTGTCTTTGAACCCTGATTCATAGCCCTGCTCTTTGCCTTGCCCCCACTGTAGTTGCTGACAGACTTTGGTTCAGAAGTTTGGGCTCAGGCTGCTGGTGGGAAATCCTCACGGGGACTGAACTTTGTAGAAAGGCTATCTGAATTAAATTATTTATAATGAGCATGCATGGCAATTGAAGCCTTGTAATGCTAACCACTGGCTGCGTTTGTGAAATGAATACATTATATTCAAATAAGGGGAAGAAGTCATAATGTTTGTGCAGCATGCACCGTTTGCCAATCCATGGTATTTACATTCTATACCTCTTTCGCTTAAATGTTTATACCTTAACAGATATTTTCTCAAGATTGAGAGACTGCCTGATATAATAGCAAGTAATCTGTACTGAACCCGAGCGTCAACTGATTACCAGGCTTGCTTGAATTACTATATGCTATTACAGTATTTTAGGAACCTGTAATATCCACCATTACTTTCTCTTGTGAGAGTCCTTAGACTGACTTGCCGTTGCCATTTTTCCCTCTTCGGCAAATAAATATCATAGTGTATCCAATACAATCAGCAGAGTGTAACCAGAGTGTATGAGTTTTTAGCACAGATAATTAAAGCCCAATGTTCTCCACTGTAACAATTACAAGTACTTGAGGAAACAATGACAAGGTCATCCTGCGAATGTGGCCATCCATCAGGGAATTCGCTGCCTTAATAAAACAATAACCCACTTGTTTAGAAACTAACATACAAAGGAAGCGACAACAAAATTGTTTCCTTGGACATATGTTCCCTTAACCACATAAATGTGGAGCAATAGCACATATAGTATGTTTAGCTAATTAAGACCAATTTCTCCTATCTGCCCCAGGTACCTTGAGTTGTGACTAAATCTTTATGTCGGTATAGAAAAGGCCGCTATTTTCCTTCGGGAATGATGTGACGGCACACATGCTCTATGGGCAGCCCTGACCCCGAGCGGTGCATGCTGAACTTCCCCAGCAGCACCCACAGCAGATGTGATTGCACTCTTGGGTAAATATCAATGTGCCTCAGCTGTCCAACATCACCTACTACCACATAGTTGCACGCAAATCGATGCTCAGGCATGACCTTGGGTTGGAAAGGGAGAATTTTGAGTTTATTTAGTGCCATAGCCTGGGCCCACGACCTGCCTTTCCATAATCTGAATAGACTGTGACCAGTGGGTCATGCTTGGGTGACACATGACAGGGACTAGGGTCCCATCACAGGGACTTGTGTCCTAGGCTTGTCCTTTTCTTGGCTCAATGTGGACACTTCAGCTGCATTTCTCCTGTCCTTGAAGCTGACTTCCTGGGCTGTCCATAGTGCCTGGGCCTGTGCTTGAAGGATGCTTCATAGAGGGGAAGGAAGGATGCTCAGTCTGTATCCTGCCTTCCAGGGTGTGCCGTCATGAAATCTGAATTTCCTCACCCCTTGGAGTGACCCCACAGGTACAGAGCGTGCAAGGCTCCATGTATTACGCTACTGCACCACATGCAGAACCCTTGCACTTGGTGCATGGCAGGCTTCCTCAAAACCTCTGCCTGTGTCCAAGGCAAGGCAGGGGGCTCATCAACAGAGAGCCATCTGTACCAGTGCATTTTCAGCTCCAAACACAAAGTCCACTGGGCTTACTGGCCTTCCCAAGCAAGGTGTTCCCCTGCCAGGAGCGATAAAGCTGCCTAGCAATAAAAACCTGTGTCAGACCCCATGAGGAGAGCAGCCAGTCATAGCTCTCCTGGCCAAAACTGAGAATGGTTGGATACCAGTAGTGTATTATCATACTATTTTACTTTCTGATTTGGACTTTTTGCTTCATCTGTCCATGTGCTGGCCTAATCCTTTGGCTCGAATGGGAGCTGCTCGGTCTGTGAATACGTGGGCTGTGTGGTATAAGCAAGTTTTGCCCTTGGTAGGGAGCGGTGTGGAGGGCTGCTAGCCCTGAGATCCAGCCTCAAAGCCAGATTTGGTGTTGCCTCTGCTGTGAGAGTCAGACGCTCAACTTACACTTGCTTACAAGCCTACTTTTCACTTTGCAGTCTTGACATGACTCCTGTAGACATAACTTCGTTGCTTCTCCCTTGCTCTGTAGCAGCATGGGGATGAGGTCCTGGAGTCTGTAATAGCAGCCTGGTAGGATTGGAGTAGGCACACTGCATCTGCTCAATAGCTCTTGATGAAATTCATGAAGTCCATCCTGGTTATCTGTTCCCCAGCATGGCCACTGCAGAAAGAAGACACACTGGGTGTGTAGCATGTCGTTTCACATGCCTGTATCTAGGTGTCATGACACAGGGCAGACACAGAGAGACTGAGATTGTCCTTATTTCCTTGTTGTTTACAATTAGGTTTAGTTCATAATCTACAGACTGTGTTGTCATGACATTTCAAACAACAAGAATTTAAATTGAAATAGCATCTCTTACCTGAGCATCTCAAGTTCTCTACAAAGTTAAGGGCTAGATCCCAAAGGGTCAGACATCAGAATACCTATATGCACCATAATGGAACTTTACTAGAATAAATTGGTTGAGTATCTGAACAGGCAGCGGGAGTTTCAGTCCTAACACTGGCAAAATTTCTACAATGAAGCCATCAAGGTCCAAATTCTTAACCATATTGAAACACCTGAGTCTCAAAGGGAGTTGGCCATCCACAAATTAATTAGATGCCTGTAGATTTAGTCTTAAAGAGTTCCTTCTGCTCAAGAACCACCGAAGGTCCTATAAGTGAAGCTTAAAAAACCAGCCGAGTACCATGATTTTCAGCTGGGAGTAGACTGATCCATGGGCTAATGGATGTGTTGAAGGGCAAATATAGCGCCGGCAAGGGAAGCATCTGTTTCTCTGTTGATGGAGTCTGCTTACTGCCACTGAACTGCTTTTCAGAACAGTATCAACATGAGTTATCTCCTGATACCCATGTCTTGGCAATGGTGAAATGTACCATCCCTGGTACAGAACTTTTTAATTTGTAAGTTTACTTTTAAAATGATTTTTCATTTTGAAACGCTGATACTGTCTTATATAAAATAAAAACAGAGAGAACTACAATGAAATGTTTAACTTGAACCAAAGCACTTGTTTCCCTCACAGGCTTTTTTTTTTTCCAGTGAGAATTGCAACTCTTCGAGTTTTGTTCCCAGTCTGAATGAAGACAAATGTTGATCTCCCACACTTCATTCCATAACAGCTCTAATGGCAGAGCAGGTCAGCAGGTGAGGCAGGAGTTAAACTCAGTTCCCCAGTTACCCAGCAGCACATCCATTTCAGTAGCATGTGCACCTCCTTTTTTGTACCGTGTAGCTGGAAATGCCATGAAGAAATGCCATGCAGAAGGTGGGACTCCCAGTGTGTGTTAATCAGTTAATAGTACACAGTTACCACCTTCACTTCCCATCTTTCAGCCTTGATCTCACACAGAAATAGAGAATTTTCTCACTGACTTCCTTGCAATGGGTCAGGCTGAGAGTTTGCTGTTAGAAAAGCTTGTGTACAGACTTATAACTTCCACTGTTTGAGTAAAGGCTAAAAAGTAGAAAAAGTGATTGTGAAAGGGAAGTGTGGTTTCTTTTATGTAACCATTGTAGAATTAATTGATGTTTGTAATTTATTTTTATGAATGTAATTACAAACTGACGTCTCGGAGACTGAAAGCTGCTTTTATGCTATATACTACTAACTACAAAGGTAATTTTGCAGGCTTCTATGTTTAATCATTTGCATTTGTACTCATTACTGCATAAATATGCAGAACTGAAGTGCAGAACTGTATTTCTAAGGCAATAGTAATTTTTTCAGATACTAATTAAGCCTATTAAAAGTACAGGATCTGATCATGTTCTCATTCACAGAATAAAGGCATCAAAGCAATTTGGCATGTTGGATAGGAATTTTTTTTTTTTTGCGCAGTTTCATGTCATGCTGACTTGTAAATATATCTTCTTGAACTCCTCAAGGCCAAATTCTATGAGACTTCCTCAGGGCTGGACATAGGGAAGTTGAAGAGGGGCACAGAGACCCATGGCTGTAGTGGTAGGTTATGTAGACGACTTTGGCTTTACAAGCTTATGTCAGCTCCACAGACACTTTGAGTCCTGTATTTGTTCCAGGGACTCTTACCTCACCATATGCTTCATGGCTGTGTGAGAATACTTTCCCCCACAGAAGCCACAAAAGAGTTCAGAAACGGTTTTAACTCTCCTTTTGAGGAGTGACACAGCAGCCAAGAGCTGCTGACTTCACAAGGCCAGTCAAAAACACAGGCTTGCAGTACACAGTGAGAGTAGCTGTAGGTACCAGTGCTATTCCCAGAGGCTGTCCCATCCCTGAAGACCTGAAATGTCGTTAATAACCCACTGTTAGTTTTTGGCGAGCCACTGAACTACTGGCTGCATCTATATTTAGTGGTGGTGTAACTTAAATCAAAGCCCTGACATTATTAACAGCAGCATGGACATTTAATTGGATTTAAGAAACACACTCCAGGCCAGCCTCTCTTCTCAGTTATACTTGGGCAGCTCTGCTAGGGTAGACGGGTTTGTGTTCTGGTTCTCAGAGCTGAGTTTGGCCCAATATATGTCCAAACAGCGACTTTCCATTCAGCTCCAAGCAAACTCAGATTTTTAAAAAACACTGTCAGCTTTAAGTTAGGGGACAGTAGTGGGCACTGTGGACTAGAACTATGTATCCAAAATGTAGGCTTATAGGGTCATAGGATAATTCAGGTTAGAAAGGACCTGAGGAGGTCTCTAGTCCAACCTCCTGCTCAAAGCAAGGTCATGTGTGAGGTCAGAGCAGGTTGCTCATCGCTTTATCCAGTCTTCTTTTGAAAACCTCCAAGGATGGAGTCTGTACAGCCTCCCTGGGTAACTGTTCCCCTACTTGACTGTCCCTGTGAAAAAGCTCCTGCTTGTTTCCAGTCTGTCTTGTCTCAGCTTGTGCCTATTTTCTCTCATCCTCCCACCATGAAACTTTATGAAGCATCCAGCTCCATCATTTCGATGACCTCCTCATAGGTACTAGAAAGCTTATAATTCACACCAATCCCAAAGGACAGCTGGGGATCTCATCTAGGCTCCCTTTCCCATGAAAGGTTGGGCTTGGACCAGATGATCTTTCAAGGTCCCCTCCAACCTGGTCTTCTCTTGGAGACTTTGACACGATCTTCCCCAGCTGAAAGTGGAGTGAGAACTTGGGGATGAAAGTCTTAGCTCAGCAAAGCCTTTAAGATGCTCCAAATTGCTTTGCAGGCTAGGGATAGGCTGAAGTATCTGCTTTAGGCAAAAATCTGCATTTAAATACTTCACCAGTGTGTGCTCTAAGCCGATGGACTGTGAGTATGCAGGCTGCATTGTAGTGTGTTTTTTTCCCAGAAAAAAAAGAAAAAAGTTACTGCTTTTTAAAGTTAGACCATTGTTGTCGGAATTAGATCACATTGTAGGAGGTTTGTTGTTATAAAAGTGTCAACTCTATAAACAGATAAGAGCATCAATCTGTTAATGACTTTTCCTCTGACAAATATAACAACCATTTCCTGCTATCTTGGAAATTAGTGATCTTCTTTAGCCTGAGATTCAGTTATGCTGACCTCTCTGTCATAACCCTGCCTATATTTCCAAAGTGTATGTTTTTGCCTGTCACAGAAGAAATCTGTAGCAACAGAGACAGAACCAGCTTTCCACAATTCACAGTAAAAAAAAAAAAAAGAAAAAAAAAGATGCTGTTATTATTGTGACAGAACAGATGTTATATAGAAAGGATTGCTTACAGATACATTGTAATTTAATCAAATCTTTTCTAAAGTACATTGAAAAATTCTTGTTAATGTCTGAAATGAAATACTTATGATTACAGGAAATTAAATTACTTACAACATTTTTTTTGCAGCCTCTCACTCTCAACACACACTCTTTTTCACACACACATATACACACACATAACTATTGTTAATTAAGACTGTCTCCATTATGGGGCTAATTAGCAATTAGCATAAACATAATTAGCTAATGTTGACATTTAACTCATTACATTGTTTAAATAATTTTCAGAAATTGCCCTTAGTGGCATTCTGTCATACTGAAATAATGGCAGCACTTTGTCATGTAAATTAAATGACATTTGTGTTGTTTCCTCTCTAACTCACGCATGGAAGATTTTTTTTTTTTTATTTGAGCTACATTCAGTTCAGAATCCAAGGTGATTCTTAAAACTTGAACTACAACATGTGCTCCTTGGATACCCTCCGTAAGTAGCCTGAACTTTTGGGGATCTGCATCCTTTTATCTCCAGAAGCCCACTGGGTATCTCTGTGCAGATTCCTTGCTCCCTGAGTGCTCCCCGCAGGCTTTATAATGGCTAATGATTGGTTGGTGATCTGTTTGATCGCAGAGTGTGAAGGATAGCCTTGCAGCTTGTTGTGACTGGATTCAGGGCTTGCTTTCTTCTCTTAATGTATTTGTGCTCGCAGCCCAGAAGGCCAACCGTATCCTGGGGCTGCATCCAAAGCAGCGTGGCCAGCAGGTCAAGGGAGGTGATTCTCCCTCTCTACTCTGCTCTGGTGAGACCCCACCTGGAGTACTGCGTCCAGCTCTGGAGTCCTCAGTACAGGAAAGATATGGACCTGTTGGAGTGGGTCCAGAGGAGGGCCATGAAGATGGTCAGGGGGATGGAACACCTCTTCTAGGAGGAAAGGCTGAGAGAGTTGGGGTTGTTCAGCCTAGAGAAGAGAAGGCTCCGGGGAGACCTTATTGCAGCCTTTCAGTACTTAACGGGGGCTTATAAGAAAGATGGGGACAGACTTTTTAATAGGGCCTGTAGCGACAGGCCCCTCCAGGACAAAGAGGAATGGTTTTAAACTAAAAGAGGGTAGATTCAGACTAGATATAAGGAAGACATTTTTTACGCTGAGGGTGTAACCCTCAACCTCAAATGGCACAGGTTGTCCAGAGAGGTGGTAGATGCCCCATCCCTGGAAACATTCCAGGTCAGGTTGGACGGGGCTCTGAGCAACGTGATCTAGTTGAAGATGTCCCTGCCCATGGCAGGGGGGTTGGACTAGATGACCTTTAGTGGTCTCTTCCAACCCAAACCATGGTACGATTCTACGATTCCATGATCTGTGGGCAAGTTGCTCGTCATTGCCTGCGACTCAGCTCCCCGTCTGTGGGACAGCATCTGGTCCCCCTGGCCAGAGGAGTAGCATGAGGGTGCAAGCCCTTAATGGCAGTCAGATATTGCGGCAAAGAGGATTATACCCATATATTTGTCCATTCTCCAGAGGAGTGAAAAAACCTGTTCTACATGCAATCCAGCGTACATAATTTTTAAGTGTAGTATTTACATTAAAATATCCTCTTCTGTGGGTCACAAGATTTTCAGTGTCCCGTGAGCTGACTGGGACAATATTTGTATGGAGTATGACTAATACAATGAGGAGTGAGGCAGATGATTGACATGAAATGTGTTAAAACTTCAATGATTATTCACACTGTGCTGTGTTGTGCGATGATAGTTGAAGGGGCAACGGAATTTACTGTGATGTAAAGGCTTTGAGGGTGCAGTTTGGACCACCAAGAGGCTGAGCACTGAAGGCTTGCTGCAGAATTCTTGGGTTTTAGGTATTTGCAACAAGATATTTTATTCCACAACCCAGCCTACCTGCAGCACTTAGTACTCATGGTGGTGGGGAAGGGGAACAATGTAAGGCTCTGAATCTACAGCTTTTCTCTATGATGGATTCATATGTACTTTTATAGAGGTATATATACCTCTGTATATACTTCTATACACCATTCTGCGATCCTTAAACTCCTGCTAGATCCCTTTAATGCAAATGATTGAGAGGACTGTTCTATATTGTGGTATCCTAGGTGTTGTGGTTTCTCAGCCAGCAACTGAGCACCACACAGCCGCTCGCTCACTTCCCCCCACCCCCGGTGGGATGGGGGAGAGAATCGGAAGTGTAAAAGTGAGAAAACTTATGCGTTGAGATAAGAACAGTTTAATAATTGAAATAAAATAATAACAACAACAACAATAATAAAAGAGTATACAAAGCAAGTGATGCACAGTGCAATTGCTCACCACCCACCAACCGATGCCCAGCCAGTCCCCGAGCAGCGGCCCCCTCGGCCAGCTTCCCCCAGTTTATGTACTGAGCATGACGTCCCCATGGTATGGAATGTCCCTTTGGCCAGTTTGGCTGTGCCCCCTCCCAGCTTCTTGTGCACCTCCAGCCTTCTCAGTCGGTAGAGCATGGGAAGCTGAAAAGTCCTTGACTAGCATAAGAACTACTGAGCAACAACTAAAACATTGGTGTGTTATCGACATTATTCTCATCTTAAATCCAAAACACAGCACTATACGAGCTACTAGGAAGAAAATTAACTCTATCCCTGCTGAAACTAGGACAGTAGGTTAATGGAAAGGGGGAGAAGAAAAAGGAAAACCAAGAAATGGGCTCAAAGAAACATGAGTATACAGCTGAAAGATCAGGAAGTTGCTGAGGAGCAGCGGTATGAACATTTAGAGTGAACATGAGCAGCCTTTTATCAGGGACTCATCAGGCCAACAGCCTCCTTAATCAAAGATAATTCCTCTGGAGGCATCCCCTGAGGAAGGCTGTCCATTACATTTCCATAGGACACATCACTTAAACTGCTGACAGCACATCC
>NW_008825167.1:4787948-4798897 GCF_000699105.1 Pygoscelis adeliae
GATAGGATTTTTCAAGTTCATAGAAACTCATCAAAACATTTCCTGGTATTTTTTTCCTTCTCCATCTAGTCATTCTTGCTTAAAGCATAATCTGTACTGCTCCTGCTGGGGAGTGAGGGTTTGGTTTGATGCCTTAGGGCCTGCTGAGCATTTCTTTATTTCTGGCAGCTCCTTGGGATTTGTGAACTGGAAATGGGAATGTTTCAGACTGCTGCAGCACTTTGACATGTTCCTTTCCCGGGGGTCATATCTAACCTCAGATGGTGCTTTGTGTGTACCATTAACAGGTCGAGCTTTGCAGGGTTGATCTGTAAGGTTATCATCAGGCAACTGAGTGGTTTTATGCTTTCTTTTGCTGCTCTTCTGGAGTCAAGGATTCATAGCTATATATTTGAAACTCCCTAGCTCTTTTGGGTGGGTGCTACTTCAGCCCATAATTCGTTTACAACATGATTGGCATACAACTTCTTCCAGCAGAAGAGGGCATGCAATACATGGGGCAGCATCTGTGGTGGGGAACTCCTTGAACCTCTTCTCCTCAGTTTCATGGGCCTTTTCTGATCAACACAGTACATGGAAGTTGTTGGAGACAGACTCTCCTGTGTTTCTGAACCACCAGGTACCCCAGTTCCTGGCAGGACTGCAGTCGTCTGGGGCCAAAATCATACCAAAGTAATGCAGGTTACGCTGGTTTATTCTGCTGATGGCTCCAGTGCATGATCAGATGCCACTCAGGTACTGATTTAGCTGACAGGGGAATGGGGAAAGGAGGGAAGAGGGAATATGGAAATGTTACTGTCTCTGTGAGTGTGTATTTCTCTATGATGTGATATGGCCATGGCTGCATAGCTGCTCACATCTACATTTAGATTGGGACTGTGCGTTTCACTGTTGATAAACGCCTGTGTCTATCCCTGCACAGCTCCAGGGAGATTTGCTGAAGCAATAGTACAACAAATGCAGGTTTGGTTGTGGGTGCTGAGTGAGGATCTGCTTTCTGCCAGCATGAGAACGTGCTGAGGGCGACTTTCTGATGTAATGGGTTGGACTGGAGCCTCCTCTTCCAGGGCAGGGGTTAAGAATTGATTCAGATAAGAGTAGGTCCAAGTAGTATCCTATTATAAGACCTTCCAAGAGATACTTGTGAATGGTCTCAATTTCTGAATTGATTTTTTCCCCACTTATATTCTGACTTAGAACAACCTCTTATTCTAAACAGGCAGCACATTTACCCTGAGTGATGCTTCCTGCATCCAGGGCAGCTCCCCTGTGACAGCGCCAGCAGGAGGCATTGCCAGGAGGCTGTAATTAAGGGCGTTGCCAGAGTTATTTGCTCCATTCCCAGCAGGGTCTGAGCCAGTGGTCAGGAAAAAACTAGAAACACCTGCTGGGTCTAATGAGGTAGGTTTGGAATGATGGGGGTGTCCCATTTTTTTCCCCCTTCTCAGAGGGAAATGAGAGACCCTGGTGTCAGGCAGGAGAGGATGTGGGCTCAATGAAAAATAAGTTGTTGTTCAAGCTGCATATATTATAATGCTTGATGTTTTTTTGTCTGTGCTGCTGTTCACCCCACCTCAACAGAAAAAGAAGACTGTGCAACTAGAGGCACTGTAAGCTTAGCTCTGTGATAAGGCCATTCAGCAAGATTTGGCCCATACAAAGTGCTGCTGGAAGAGCAACAGTGAGTTAGCTGAGGAGCTGGTGGTCCCCGAGTTGTGGGGAATTAGTTCAGTCATCAGAAGGTATTAATTAATCTTAATATCTTCCCAGGCTCTTGATGTCTTGCTTTCAAAATGCTGTCTCCTTCTGCCCTCGCAGGGATTTACTCCCTTTGCTATTTAGTTCCTGGAGAAAAGGGGTCATTCTGTCATGTTTTTGGTTGCCTACTTTAAACCATTTCCTGGAACTGTGATCAAATGAGGTCTTGGTCATTACTGCATTTACCTAGACATTTGTAGAACTCTTTAGAGCTCTATCTATGGCCTGATCCTGTTGCTGTGAAACTGATGGCAGGCCTCCTGCCTTTCTGAGGGGACATAGTCAGGGTCCAGCAGCAGCAGCAAGGAAAGCTGCAGTGTGAGCTTGCGGAGGGGATGCATGTGGTGTTGTCCTGACCTCGGTTGTCACTGCAGGTGTTGTCCTGACCTCGGTTCCTGGTACTGGTGGGGGTCTGGACAGTTATTTCCTTTCTATGTGCGTCTTTTCCTTCCCATATTTTGTCTATTATATATTCAATGGTGTGCCGCAGGAATTTGCAGTGGTTTTCCAGGGTCTTTCAAGTGTCTTCTTCCCAGAGGCATGCAATAGCACATGCCCTACCATAATGGATATGCCTCAGACTGGGTCGTGGGAAGAGGTTGCTGACACTGTCATATGGGTAGTGTGCGTGATGCTCAGAGTGGTGTTTGGGAGGCAAGGCCTGGCCTCCCGTGGCTACCCATGGATTGCCACTGCCAGATCAGCTCCATCGATGCCCAGGGCAGGAGAGGGGGGGACAGGGTCTGAGTTTCATATTCAGTGCACTTGTGTTTCAGCAGAGACTTCAGTTTTGATATTTTGCCTATGAGATCACAGGCGGCAGCTTAGTAAAATCATTTAAACATCAATATCCAAATATATCAATATATCAAAACATTGCTATATCAAAACCTGAATACAAATCATTGCCCAGATTCCACTAATTGATGCTAAATAGAAAGAAAAATAACGCAGGAGAAAAATCCTCCTAGAAACAATCAATAAATTAAAGATGCTTGGGGATATAAATTCAGCAGTTAAATGAGATACTAATGAAGATGGGAGTTTAATGGTGAGTACTCTCATTACATTGTTTTAAAAACTCCATTTGATGTAGGTTTGGTACTGGTAAAAGGAAGAAGAGCCTAGTGACAAACGTCTGTGAAAACAAAAGTTGTTCTGGCATATGAGCACAACTACTGCCGTTTATTCCTGAGCAGCTTTGCTTCCCCATTTCTGCAAGTTGTTGCAAGATCTGGGGGGAAAATGTGGAGCTGTTAATTAAAAAACAACTAATGACTGTTCCACAGGGTCAGTTTGCTTCTCGGAGCCTAAAATGTGCAGGATATTAACACATGTATCATTTTTTTGACACTGGAGGACAATTGCAGAGCCCAGCAACACTGCTACTGGTTTTAAAGCAGAACTTAATTAGCTAGAGATGGGCTGAGCAGGTTTGGCTGGAAACGAGCACTGGGCTCCCAAAGAAAGGAGCTGCTCAGATATTGCCAGACTGCAAATTAAGGATGCTCCTTCCCAACTCATCTCAGCCCTGATGGGCAACATGGTGCTGTTACCGTCCTGCCTCTAGACCCACAGCTGGGTGTCATCCCTATCTCCTAACTCTAAAGGTGTTTCACTTAACCTGTTCTGGACAACTGCCTTAGGATGAATTGAACTATGTCCCAAAAATTCGCATTTCTCACTGCAGCCTTGATAACAACTCAGACTGACAAATCTAGTATTTGCAGTCAAGTAAGATACCCTGGAGTGGGCTGTTTTGCAGCCCACTTGTGCTCTGGCTGGACCAGCAATGGTCTCAGATAGAAAAAACACAGCAAACTCCACTTCTGCACGTGCTCCAGCCCCACTGCGGCTGGGAAGAGGTGGCTTGTTAACGCCTCTGCTTTGCCTCAACGCCAGTGAGGCATTTTTCTTGTGTCAGTGTGGAATTTGGTGTACACAATTATTTTCCTTTACCTCGCACTTACATTTAAACTGCATCTCTGCTGGTACATGCCCTGTTTTGATTAATATTAAACTTCCAGATCATCTTTTTGAATTGGAGCAATTTCTTACGACAAATAGTCCGGAGAGCCAGATTTCTGAGTGATTAGTAGCAGGCTGAGAGCACTGGATGCTTGGGGAGCTTAACGATTCGTGGCCAGATTCATTCACCATGGTTAGAGTGGTGGGCATGTCACAGCTGCGATTCCTCTGGCAAAACCTCGGCCTGAAATGATTTTAAATCAGGAGTTGAGTTTTCCATCCCCCTTCTTTCCAGGTTGGCTGCCTCGCTGCGAGGGGGGAGGAGATGCGTCCTCCCATCCCAGGGTATACTGGAAAAAATCTGGCTGTGTGGACCTGCTGGGCTGGAAGTCTGTTCTTCCATTTTCTCTAAATTCCTGGGCACAGAGTAGAAAAAAATCCCACCAGCTCCAGAGCACTGATCCCAGTAGATGCCTATCCAGATGCCATGCAGGGTGGGGGGCAGACCTGGATGCAGCATGGTTGTATTTTGTTTTGGTTTGTTTGGTTTTTGCAGGGAAGATGCTGAACGGGGGATGGAAAAAATGGCTAAAAGAGATAAATCGCAGATATCACACAAGCTGATGCAACGTGAGGAGAAAGAGAACGCCTTCACTGATTGCAGCTGTAATCTAAGGGTTAGGAACAGATGGAAGTTCTGGCTCAAGGATTTTAGGAACACAGCAGTGACCAGTTTGTGACTTCCTCTCAATATACCTGACAAAAACATAGTCCTGAATTCCAGGAAAGCCTTAGGCTGGGGAAATATTGGTATAATGCCAATGGGTTGCAGTCAAGCACATGCAGATCTGTTCCTGGACTAGCTGGCAGTGCTGCCCTGGGCTGGGTTGCCAAATAGTCTGCTACCAGAATGCAGAATGAAAAACAGTATTTATAGCCAAAAGGACACTGAAGCCTTTTTTTAATGCACAAATGAGTTACCAGCAGTATGTGCAAAAGGTGGATTTTCCCATGCAGAACATTTAACTGTGGTGTGAGTTGGCCAAGCTGTGGAGAGCCAAATACAGATAGGTGAGATCACTGACTGTGCAGGAAGGTGGAAGCAGTGCTTATGGACATGAATCTTTTTTCTGACCAAGAAAAACATATTTAGGTGCAGAATCTGGTTTTCATTGCTGTTGATGCTTTTGGCCCTCAAACTGATTTTTCATTGCAAAGGTACAAATGACCTTCTGAGTTGAATAAGGTCAGGAATTCAGCTGGGATTTGGACCTAGATATTCCAGGTTGTTATAGTGCAACAAGTACTCAGTGCATTCAATGGAGGAAAAAACATGATGGGCCAGTCACATCATTGGAAAAGTCGCTGCTGTTGATGATCCTGTGAAGTGCTGAGCACTTGGTGAATAGGAATTCAGGAATTTGGGTGCTTCTGGAGATTGGGCCCAAGGTCTGGGTACTTTGTTACCGAAGCTCAGAAATTACTTTGAGATGCTGAACATTGATGGTACTTTATATCTCACTGTGGAAAAGGTAGCCCTATTATTTGTAAAGGAGGGAGGGTTGCCTTTGCTTCATGGCTGGCTGACTTTTTGGGCTACATGGTATAATTTATAACTACTTATTGTTTGCAGACACTGGGCTGAGGATATTTTGTGTGTGAAATTTAAAATTCAGGCTGTTGTAGTTGAATACGTGGAGCAGAATTCTTTTGTCCAGAGGGAGACAGAGACATCTGGTCTTGTCACCCTTGGCTTCCTCTTCAGTTAGAGGGGAGAAAAATAGGGAATTGCAAGGCATGAATTATCTTATTCTAAAATAGCTGTCTAAAATAGTTCAGATGGACCAAGCCCCCAAAGTAGAGAGAAATGGTTACTGGCAATACAGAGAGACTGTCACTGTCTCACATGGTAGCATTTATGTTGTAGATGTTGGAGGTAGGCTGTGGTAACTCCTATTTCCTGGTGCTTTTCTGTTTTCTGCACAGCTTGTGTAAAATCAAGGAACTGATGTTAATGTGCATGAAAATTAAGAACCTACTTAGTGAAGGATTTAGATGCTTGAGCAATTTTCTTAAAATTGCTCACCTGCTCGCCACAGTGAAGTCAGTTGCCCAAGAACATGAAGGAATGTAAATTCCTTAATAAATGCAGAACAATCTATCATATTTTTGGACTGTCAGACTCAGAATTTACAATTCCATGCAGAATTGGTTCAAAACTACCCAGAAATGCATTAGCTGTCATGGCCCATTTCTTCAGTGCAACTCTGGTTTTGAGTAGTAGTGTTAGCTTTTTAAGCTGCCTCCAGCTGTTGTTTGATATTGATATGAGCAGATGAGATGAGGTCCTCTTATGCCAGTCACTGTACAAACACAATTTGAGAGCTGTTATTGAGCTGAAGAACTTCCAGTTTAATTGCTAAATTGTGCAAAGAATGGGAAAAAGAGTATTTCTCCATTTTGAGTGTGGGGAGCTGACTGTTAGATTCCCTGGAGCTCTTTTTGCAAATCAAACAGGTTGTACTCGCTTGGCTGCACGTAGCAGGTGGGAAGTCCAGGTACCTTGCTCCCATCCATGACAGGCTCAGAAGCCAAAGGGAGTGTGGCCTCACGTGGCAGCTAACCTGAGCAAACTGTGAGCTGCTGCTTTTTGCCACCTCCAGCCATATGTTCTTGTCATTTCCCCTGCAGCTGTGCGATCTGATGTGAAGGAAAAAGAAAAAAACAAACTTGATTTTCATCTGGTTATCCAGTTGAATCAACACCTGTAAAATCGAGATCTCTAGATCCCAACTGTGGGAAGCCTGGCAGCTCTCTTGGATCAATGCATGTGTCATGTGAAGCTACACCACTAGTCTCTTGGTTACTGGACCTACCACCTTGACTGTAAAATCATCTCTCCCAAAGAATCTTCTATGCAGCTGGCAATAGCATCTACCTTTTTCCAGGCACTCTGCTCAAGTTAAAAAATGGATAACTCATGTCATGAAGCACTGATTTGTATCTGTTTGGCACTGATTTTGCTAGCTTAGTGTTGTGGGAATGAATCTGACTCACTTTGTGGGACCAGTCTCTGACTGCATAGCTGTGTGTGAATTTTTGTTATGGAAATACAAGTATTCACCCCTTTTCTGAGTGCAGAATGGGAAACTCGTATCAAAGAAGCAGGGTGACAAAATGAAATAGACTTCAGCCTGTTCTTATCACTAGTTACCTAAAACATGGAGCAAATATCACCAACTAAGACTTAGAGAAAAACATGCACTGTTGTTAAAACCAGGATACTCTCCAAGGCTTTAAATTCACCGCAAATGACTGTGAGGAATAGTTATTGACTAATTAATTTTCTTGTCTGATGAATAATATCATTTGAAATCACATAAAGTATATATAAAGTGTGTGTACGTGAGTGGCAGGTGGAGAAACATGACAAATTAAATTCTCGACACGTAAGACTTCACCTATTACTCTGTTATAGCTGTGTGATTTCAGTACCTCCCAGCAACTGCCGTTTGTCCAGGTGTCAGGTAGGTGCTGGTGGACTGGCCAGCTGTGAACCAACCAAGACAAGAAAGCAGCACATAAGTCAGGTTTGCGTTAACCCCTCCCAGCCTGGACAGTATGTCGTCAAGTGACCCTGCCCAAGAGGAGAGAGATTGATGGGATCACTATGGGAGGAAAGAGTCCCATGATCAGACAGCACTGGACCACACTGGATATTAAAGGTTGTTCTTTTGGGAATGAATTGAAGGAGATGCCCAGTTTAGCAACAGTAGTCCATGGAAAATTTTGTCAAAAAACATTTGAATGGTCTTTGGAGAGAAGACATATTGGGAGACCACACTTCTGATAACAGCCAGTTAAAGACCAAGGTCAATGAGAGAGAACCATGTCATTGTGACGTGGGCCATGCGATGGTGTACAAGTTGACAATGGTTTTCCCTTGGGTGTCCCTTTTCCTTTCCCCTGCATGTAGCCTGGCTGGAATTGTGTTGGGATTTAGCAGAATGTGGATCAAAGCAGTGGGAGAAACGACTCAGAAAGGAGCAAGGAGAAAGTGAGATAATATCAAGTGGTTGTTGGCACTTACTGCAATATATTAGTGTCTTCACTGAGATCCTAGACATTGATAGGCAGATGGATGAAGACCAACAGTAAATTGCAGAAATATTTTTCCCTAGTAGTTCTTGATTTCATGAACTTGGTTACAGGCAGCTCTGGAAACAATTAAAAGAGGTTGTATTAACGCAGAGCAGGCACTTGCTGCATGCCGTGTCACCTAGCTAAGCTTTCAATATGTGCATTTTTCCAGATCTGAGAGAGAGGAGTCCTGCAACATCAGCCCTCAATGATGCTTAAGAATAAACTTGGGGTCTGTTTGAACTGCAGTGTGCTTCTTTTTGAATTTTTGATACTTCTGAGGAGGGCTGTTTCTCTCTTGTTGCCTCCTCTGTGTACGCAAGCGGAGTTTCACTTGTTTCTTTGACCCATATTAAGGTGACTGCTGAAATGGAGATGGCTTTGCCTGACCTGCTTACCCATCCCCTGTGTCCTTAACTAAAACTTCCAGGTTGCTTCCAGGTGTAATCTCAGTTAAACCTCAACACCTTTCCCTTCTCCTGGCCTTTGCCATCAGCACTCAAGAAAAACCACAAGGGAAGAATGATAAAAATTGATTTCTGTTTCACTAGAAATATTTCCCCTTTTGACCACAGACTGAGACTGTTCTGACTCTAACCGGTCCTCCCCAGGGTTTGATAACAGTAGCTCACAGGAGGCTTTAGCTTATCTGAAGACCAAACAGTAAATTTCTCATTTCCGCTTAGTGGTGAGGTGTTTAATTGCTGCTTAGTTTCGCCAGTCAAGTAATTCACATTGACGTGCTAAAAGCAGCCACTAGCAGTTAAGCTTGCATCCAGGGGCTGTGGTGAACGATCCTGACATCTTTTTGCAGGCACCAGCTCTGCAGGCTGAAGGCATTCAAGTTTCTTCTCTCGAGTGGGCAAGCAATCTATAGAAAATTAAGTCTGAAAAGCCATGAGAGGTTGTGAAAGGCGGCTTAAAGAGAGAGCCTCTATTGGGTGAAATTTCTTGTCCTGCGCAAATTCAGATTGAAAATTAAAGTGTTACCACCTTACTGGTAATTTGGAAGGAGAAGTATTTTTTAAATACAGCGAGACAGGGTTGAACAAAGAACAGAAGATATTCACTTCATAAAATCCATGTGAGTTTATATATCTATTGAGCGAATGCTGTCCTTAAGGATGCATCAAGTTATAGAGGTAGGTAGATATGGAGATGGCTCAGTCCAGAGTCTGTAACTCTGCTCAGTGGACTCAGTCCTCACTTGCACTACTGTAAATCAGGAGTAACTCTTCCAAAGTCTAAAGCCCTGCCTTGCATGGCTATTTGCACTTTTTGGCAGTGGGTGTAAAATGCTGCTGCTAGTTCAAAACCATAGGGAATTCTAACTCAGTAGCAATTTAAATCTGCCTTGTTCTTTGTGGAGTAATTGTGGGTTTGCAGCAAAGTAGCACAAGCAAGTAGTCTGGTCTTTTTCTTTTTTTTAATTTACTTTTTTTTTTGTCTCATCTCCTCTGACGGTCTGATACTGCCAGCCCTGTGTGGGAGCTCCATGCACAAGATGTAGAATACCCTACACATATCTGAATATCTATA
The DNA here is from genome assembly GCF_000699105.1 of Pygoscelis adeliae. Classification (NCBI taxonomy): domain Eukaryota; kingdom Metazoa; phylum Chordata; class Aves; order Sphenisciformes; family Spheniscidae; genus Pygoscelis; species Pygoscelis adeliae. Next base: position 4,797,354 of record NW_008825167.1, read on the forward strand.
GGTACAGAGGCTGCGCAACTTGGAGGCAGATAAACAATTTATTTTCATGAGTTAGAAATGGCCAGATAAGTCATGAGTGGCAGAGCACAGCGGAGCCAGAGTCAATGATGCGTGAGTGCACCAAAGCGGGGGAAGTAAATTGTTTGCTGCAACTTTTCAGACTGGCTGCTGTGCTGGACGGGGAGTTATGGTTGTATCATCTTGGGGGCTGTCTGTGCATGTTTTATTATGGTCATTGTAGAGCTTGTAGCATGATGGGTTATTAGGGAGCGATCATTGGTTTTTAGATTCTTGGTGGGTCACACTATCAGGGCTGTTGGAGCACTGCTTCAGCACTCCTGCAAAGGTCAGACTTCATCGTTGCCACAGAGCTCAAGAAATAATTTACTTATTTAAAATATGCAGACAATTGATTAATATCTTAAGAGGTGCAATTGCTGTAATTGCAGACTGGATAATACAAAGCTGCCACTCACATTTAACACTGATGCTCTTCTCCAGTTCAGATAATGCAAATAGACACAAAGAGATAAACCAAGATCAGTAATAACAGCTGTCTGATATTCAGACTTCAGGTGTGAGGGTCCCTAGGTGAAATGAAAGCCTTAGAGTATGAAATAGCCACGCAACTCCAGAAACTCACCTCTTAGAAAAGGACCCATAACTCCTGCTCCCAAACTCCTCTCGCCCTCTGTGCAATACTGCAGTCTGATGGCAGTTGGAGAGATGATATTCTCCTTGTCTTTCAGTAAATTATTATATGAGTTGAAAGGGAATGGCAGAGTGGTCCACCTGAGAGATATTACCTAGAACAAAGTTTATCCATATATTTTTAACTCCAAGTAGTTAATTAGCAGATTATTTCTTTAAAAAAAACACACCACCCCCAAAACGAAAACAAATCCCCCCAATCCCCACACCACTGGGCTGAAAGCCCTGGGTGGTTTCTCATACCCAGCCCCCAGCTGTTTGTATTCATGGGAGTTTGATGTCTTCAAACTGAGAACCACAAACCGGAGAATCGATATCATGTACTGAGCACAGCACAGTATAAACACAATCAATTAATTCCTTTATATGGAAAAGGAGCTGGAATCCAGCACATCTCCTCTCTCAGGCAAATTATAGCGATAAGAGAGTTTCCCTGAGCTGAAACCAGAAGCACCAGCTTTCTGCGCACTTAACCTATAATTGCCTATAACATGCATGGAGCTAAGTGAGATGTAATTTTATTCACAAGAGCTCCATTATCTTTAATCAGCTTCTACATAATTTCCTTTGTATCTGATTGTTTTGGTTTTACATATTTAAAATGTTTCCTTTCCATGCCTGTGTAGCCAAAAGGTGAAGAATTCAACATTATGTTCACAGAGATCCTCCATTCACAGGATGTTTAGCACTGTGACTAGTGAAAACAGGAATACACAAACTTGTTTTCAGGGGAAGAATTTTGAACCATTTAAGCATCTTTCCCATGGCTCTGCCCTAAAATGCTTTACAGAGTAAAACAAATATTTTATGAAATTTTAAAATAATCTACAGCA
>NW_008825167.1:4798919-4801688 GCF_000699105.1 Pygoscelis adeliae
GGAAAGATGACTTTTCAAATAAGCTGTTTAAAAAAAAAATTAAAAAAATGTTGCAGACGTGCTGCTTATGACTTTCACTTGACACCAGCTTTTTAGATCTTGGTCCTATAATATGTTAAAATTTGTAGAAATTTAAGGGAGAAAACAAATCTCTGCAATCCTTATGAATTGAGCATTGATGTGCCTTAGGAAAAGGTTGTCTTCACTTTCCTGAGGGCTGGAGGTGGTTAGCAATGCACAGAATTTGACAAGAAGAGCAGCCTTTCAAAGCTTTTTGCCGGTAGGGAGAAGCCGTTCATCGCGTGCATCTAAATGTTTCACTGGAGTATGGTCTCCAAGCTGGGCACTTCAGTCCAAGGAAGAGATGGACCAACAAGTGAGAGAACAGAAGCACGCTAATAAAATGATCAAAAACCTCTCAGATTTTTAAATTCTTGTAGACTATTTCACTCTTTTAGTTAAGTTAAATGATGCTAGTATAGTCCTCAAATATTACATATTTCTTGTTGCAGGAGATGAGGAAATTCTCTCTTGCTGTGTTCATGGGCTCAAATTGCATTTAATGTTGCAAGTTAGGAAAACATTTTATGGGTAAGGATGGTGAAATGCTGGAATATGCTGGCTAGGAAAGTATTGGGGTCTCTGATATTTGAGATATTCTGTCAGGAACGGCGCAGCTGCAGCTGACCCTGCTTTTGGACAGCAGGATAGATTTGACGACCCTGCACAGTGCTCTCAGGCCCTAATTTTCTGCAGTTCAGTGTGGGCATCTCATGGCTGGCCACTGATACACGCCTGGGTTTGAAAAAAAAAATGTACCCCTACCTCACTGCTGAGCATCTCACAGGCATGGCATGACCTGGGAACTGTGTTCCTGCAGACGTCTGCCTCTGCTTTTGACACAGGCAACTCAAACGTGCCTCATGCCTGTCTGATCTGTCTCCTCTCTGCTCCCTCCTGTGCTGGTGGCTCAGTCCCACCTGGTTTCAGGACTTTAGATCTCTCCCAACCCTGTCTGCAGACTGCCTAGTTGTGGGCAGGATCTCTCTCGTTTTTAAGTAATATTACTTATTCAAGAGCTGGTAGAATTTAAGGAAACCTTTACTGAGCAGGTGGACACAGAGATTGTTTTTTTTCACAGTTCCTAACTCCACAGATCTTCATGGTTATGGCTCCTTTGTGTCACCTCACCTGCAAATAGCAAGTTGCTGCCCAGCACGTGAAGGTGTTACTGTTGTTCAGAGGGAGGATTTTCCAGCATGTGATAGGCATTAAACAATGTGTTTTAATTTTTTTTTTCTTCTTAGAAACAGCTGGACCGTTTTGGCTGAAATTTTCCAGACTACGCTTACCAGAGGCACAAACCTGAGAAGAAAAAATTCCAGCTCATAGGGTTAAAGTTTTCCAGACTTATGAGCAATTGGAAGGAACTTTTATAAATGGAAGTATCAGTTAGCCATAATAACTGGCAAATCCAGGGAGTGCCTAGATGGCACGTGTAACATACAGTGGTATGCATAATGTATGCCTCAGGTCTTCCTTTTGCCCAACCAGGGCCTTCTGGTGGTCAAAACCCTGACAGCCGTTTTGCTAAAAATCCAAGAAAAGGGATTTTCCTTTCATTGTGTCAAATGCTGAAAGCTTTCATATTTGTTTGTCACGTGGCTGCACCATGTACAACAGTTGTCAACAGGTCAAACTGGATCCTGGAGCAGAGATACCAATGAGAGCGGCTTGATGCTTAGGTTTCCCTGTCGCAGCACTTACTATATTGCTTTTGTACCTTCGGAAACACCTTGTAAAACCACCGGAGCGTTAAGATTGACTCTCCCCACCCATTCCTGAGCGTCTGTCTAACCAAGAATAATTGCCTCCATCTAAAATCCCTCTCATTTTAAACACTGCTTCCTTGCATGGGTGTTTGGACTTTTGTTGCTTCTGGTGGCAGTGTGTCGGGACTGAAAGGCAGCTAATGGGGATGGATTCCCTCCTGCTGTTTGCTGGTGATAATGCCTGTTGGCTTAGGTCCAGGATTTGCTCAAGTGCTTTCGTGTCCCGCTAAGGGTACAGAGCAGCCCCTGGGTCACAAAAGCTGCTTGGGAACAGCCGGAAAGGAGAGGCTGCCACTGGGTCAGCTGGCAGCAGCATCCCAGAGCTCAGCTCACCCCACTGTGTGCCCAGGAAAGGGATCACTGAGCAGATTTGTCCGGAGGAAGCGTTAAGCAGTAGTGCTCAGCAGCATTATGTTTTCCAGGACAAAACGCTCTTGCTCGTATTGACCAGGATAAGATCCCCTCTTGCCATCTGCCATGAGGCCTAATTGCTTCACCTGGCCTTGATTGGCAGCTCAGGATTTGAGATTCCTGCGAGATGTGGTGTAAATCCTTTTCCTCCTGGCTGTTGTATGCGACATGCTGGTCACCACCACCATAACTCCTTGGGAGTGGTGCCAGCGATACCTACCATCGGCTAGGTGCATAGCCCAGGTATGTGAGCCTCTGTAGCCTGCACTGTCCTTGGCTGCAATTGCATGTACCGGCAACAGTGAAACCCTGGGGGGATCCTCAGTTATTTTCCTCTTGAACCTTAAATGTACAGCACCTTACACAGAGAGGTCCTGAGTCATCACAAGACTCAAGTGGGTGATGTTTATTTTCCCTCTGTTGCCTATTCCCTTTCTGAAAGAAGGAAGATCAATGGACTATTTCAGCTCACATGACCTCTGGGAATAGAGGATGCTGCCAGAGTATTTTTTTTAAGAAAGGCGGG
>NW_008825167.1:4801755-4831342 GCF_000699105.1 Pygoscelis adeliae
GGGGGTGGGGGTGGGTGGGTGGAAGTGGAAATAAATAAATAAAATAAGGTTTAAATACAGCCTCTTCCATGACCCTGCTCCAAAACCAGTATTATCCTAATAAAATAATGTGTTGCTTGTATTTTTTTTTTTCTCAACAAGGACTGCGAGTTCATTTGTTTGTTTTACATTGCCTGCTCAGAACAGTGTAGCTCTATGAGGTTAAAGAGATCCTCCGAGAAAGATCCTATTGATTTTAATTACCGAGAAACAGCCCACAGGGACAAAAGGACTTTGGCTGTTTATTTAGCCATCGCTGTGCTGCAGTATTGTGTAAGGAGAGATCAAATCAGTTGCCCTCATTATTACAATAATAATAAGGCAGAAAAGGTGCTTCAGGGCCTCAGGATTTCTTTTTTTTAAGAGGCAATAACCTCCACCACTCTTCCCACTAATAAAAGGCAGACTTGAGGAACAAGGAGCAATTACTATTACTCAATATTAATTCAATTACATTCCTGTTATTTATATCATGAAAAGGATTGTTTAATATTTTAGAAATATCCCAACCAAACCAGGGACCACATCTGTTCTTTTACAGATTGATTTTTATCACTGCTAAATGCACATTGAATGGTTTCTACCTCCTTTGGACTGAAGCTAAAGTTAATTAGTTATTCAGCATAAACAGCAGCTAAACCATGTACCCAGTGGTACAATGAGTATTTATAACAGCATCTGGGTTGAGAATACACCTACTTGGGTGTTAAACTGGAAACCCTCCAGGGATAAGCAAGTGTTACTTGCCTGGGATCTCTTCCCACCCATTCTGGACTAACCCCAAGCTATATTTATGTTGGTCTTGGGGAGAGCAGTTTGTTCTGGTTTTGCTATTTGCTATTGGCTTTTATTTTTTTGGAGCCTGTGCCTCCAGGTTGGTCTCGGCTCAGTGACCAGGCAAGAGTTGCCTCATGAGAGAATTTAGTATTTCCCCATGGGTATTCTTTTGCTTAAATACTTTTTAATGAATGCTTGATACTTTTGGCCAGAAGTGCCCAAACAGCCAAATTCCAGTGCTTTATGTGAACTGTGTCTCAGATCTCACTTGTGCTTAAAGAAAAAATAGCCGCTATTCTTGTTGGCATTGATCTCGTAAAACTGTACTTGAGCGACCCCAGAGCAATCCGGCAGATGGGTGTACGCAGGAGCTGGTTGTATAAAAGTCAGTGTTTTAACATGGACATTAGCAAAGCTGGAAACAACTGTTGAAGACGGAACTGGTCTTTCAAACACCTTGGCCAGGCAATGTGTAGATGCAAGTTGTTATTAATAATGGAGCTGCAAGTCATTGAAATGAAGCTGTAATTTAGCTGTGATCTGTGGAAGCCCTATGCTTGTTGAGGACTCTGCAGGATGGCTTTAAAGAGAGCCCAGGGACAAGCAGTTTAGCTGTCAGCATCATTTGCAGTCTTCAGTGCAAAAGGCATGGCAGAAGTTGACTCAATGTCTGTGCGCCAGCTCAGCAACTGACTTCACACTTAAGGGTTTTCTTTATTTTCCTTTAAATCATGGCAGTAGGAAAGGATTTCCTGGTTCTTGTTCTGCTTCAGTTGGAGTTTTTTGAACTTTGGAAGATGTCACATGTGGTTTTAGTTATTTGAGTCATCCTCTGGGCCACCAAATCTGTGTTTCACTGGCTACTTGTGTGACTAATAGAGATCCTAAGTGTTTCAAGCAGAGAGGTTTCAGCTGGTAAGGTTAATGCAGCACAGCACTGGGCATGTGTTGCAGATCAGTCCCTTGTTAAAATAATATGTTGTTCTGCTGACAATGCTTCCTTAAATGTCCAAAGATGGTGTAGATTTGGCCAGAAGGCTACAGAGGGCAAGTTTCTGAGCTGAGAGCTGCAGTATTGCCCCAGGATGTGGGAAAACTCTCCAGGTACAGGAGCTTTCCCAGTGGCTTGCTTTTACACGGTGGGTCAAAATATCTTAGTAATATTTTACCTTTGTCAATGTATCAGTTTACTGTTTGACTAGTTATCCAAAATGGAGTGCATCAACTCAACTAGATTGTCTTTGCCATGCTCACTTTTTGACTGTATTTATCTGAAATAGTCTGTTCCTGACTGGCAAGAGCCACTGTTGATAGTGAGGGTGGGTGGGAAGTAACACAATGGATTTAGAAAGATGATGAGCAGCTAATAACAAAAAACCTAAGATGAGTTTAGAAATTGCATTTTAGGTCTTTAATTGCATCCCGGGTGTGAAGACTGCATGTTTCATACTTCCAGTTTTTCCAGCAAGAATGTGGACTAGGAACATCTTCAGATTTTCCATGATCTCGCCATGATTTATGCTATTTCTGTTCTATTTTGTGACATATTCTATTTATATGATCTATTTCTGTGATCAACCCACATTTCAGAAGCTGTCAATATAGGAAGTCTGTGTCTAAGAAGAAAAGTAGAATAATTAAGCTTATTTGCAATGTGATAACATGGAAGAAGGATGGATGACGACACTATTTTGGACTGCAGATACTGTGAAGGAGGTGTCCCCTAATGAGAATTCAGAATTAGCTGATGGAGAAGTAGCTGCAATTAGTAGTTTGGGACAAATTGATTTCTAAGGAAAGATTAAGTCTTAAATGTATAGAGCAGAGATAAGCAAGTACTAAATGCAGGATGTGTTGACAGTCTGTAAAACTGTATGTAAATATCGCGGATGATCAGGGTTTGTTTTATGAAAACTGGGAGTGTGAACCAGGGTGTTGGCTGTTTGTATGGATATATCTGAGTTTTCTTTTCTAGACAAACCTTTTCAGGCAGCCAGTAAATGCTACCTGAGTTGCTGTAGCAGCATGCAGCACAAGGTAGGCTAACTGGCCGGATATTTACTCAGTTTTTTTTTATTTTGCAATTTGCACTGGGATCACATACGTTCTGAAGTTTCCAGGTACAGTTTCCCTTTCCAGCTACCTGGAGCTATGAGCTGTGCTCCAGCTACACTGAGATTAACAAAGAATTAACGGTAAATTGGACCGTGACTTCAGGTAAAGTTCTTCCTTTTGTCTGTAGCTTAGCTCCCCATTGGTAAACTGCACTCCCTCTCTTGTCTAAGTTTTAAGCCTATTTTAAGTTCTTTCTTGGTATGACCCATGAAATGATTTATTCAGTGTCCCTGACTCAGCCCTCAATGTGGAGGTCAGCCTTGGTAATGTTTCTCCAGCGCCTCCTCATCAGTGCCAAAGACCTGTTTGCCGTTTGTCCTCTTCTCAGTCCTTCTTTTATCTCCCGTTTCCCTATCTTTTCATGTCTATGTCTGTCTCTCTGTCTATTCCATCTGCATACAAAGTATGCCAGTCTCTTTCATTTCACATATTCTGGATTTACCCCCCACTCTCTTCTTGTTCACCTCTGGTTTTGTCCTCAGCTCATGTGAGGGGGGCATCTACAGCTGCTGCTTCAGCTTCTGCTCTTCTGAAAACCTTTCCCTTACTGCAGTGCTTATCGTTTCAGTAAGTACGAAAAACCTGTGGAACTCATTGCTGCTTTGAGATAAAAGGGCTGTTGAAGGTCCAGAGAGGTCTCACGTCTCCTCTATGCATGCTCCCTCCTAGTGTTCCTTATACATTGGCCAGCTTGTCTACTGCCTGCCGTATGGGGCTGTATGTTAAAAACACACCCAAAGCCTAGGGATCATAAGCTCTTTTGCACAGAGACTCTCTCCTAGTTGTGGGGGTGTCTGAGAAATTTTCTGAGAAATTTCTGGGAAATTTAATGAAGCTGTCTCAAATTTCTCCAGTATTTGCAACCCTCCTTTGCTGGCTAATTCTTACCTGGGCATATGAATATTTATATATCTTAGCTAGACATAATGTGAATGGTATTGATTGAGTCTTGCAAGGGAATTTTGCTTGCTTCTATGGAAATTCACGGGTGGGGCCCAATCCCAATGAATTTATAGTGGATCAGGTCATTATGCTTGGGTGGTTGTATGACAGCGTTGCAGAATAGAAAATCTTGCTGTTGAAAGCACTTTTGAATCAGGAGGAGAGAATAAAAGGATTCTCTTGTTCACCCTCTTGGTCATGGCTTTTGGTTATGGTTATAGCTTAACATAACTACCCGTCAAACAACCGTGTATTTTTATGATCACATGTAGGGTGGTTGCATAGGCACAAAAGATTTAAAGCTGTTCTTTTTTTGTTTTTTCTTTTTGAAAGCTACATTAATTGTTCTGATGTCTGAGCATCTGCCTGATACGCATTATTTCCCCTGCAGACCGAGGAAGACAATAGCTAAATACAAATTTATTGAACAGGCAAGCTATAAACCCTGAAGTTAGCACAATATTTTAATGGAAATCATACTTCGTCAAAGGCACATATATCAGATTTTCTGGCTGGAGATTACAGTTCATCAGTACCAGAATTAATTAAAAATATCCCACCAAACTTACCCACTGCTCTGCTGTTTCTATATATAGCTTTTTAGCTTTATAAACTAATGGCTAATTGCAGGGAGACATGTCTTTTATTAATTCGAATGCATAAAACGAAATGTTGTACTTTGTAAAGGAATTCACTTTTCTGTTAAATCATCCATTGAATTCTCAGTGGCAAAAACGGTCTTTAAATAGTTCTTCAGCTTTCATTTTATGTATTTTTACAGTGTTAACTTGCGAAAGCTGATTCATTATCTGCTGTCCTAAGTTTACCTACTCTCAATAACTCACAAGTTCAGGTCACCCTGCAGTGCCTCCTTTCGCCTTCACTCAGATACCATGTCTAACTGAATGGAATTGACCTGTTTAAGGCCTCTTCACTCCAACTAAATTATTTGATCATAGCCACAGACATCTGTTTGGGGCAGTAATTGGTTGTTTATAAGAGCAGAGGAGAGCCACCAGCAGCAACAGCAGCAGCAAGACAATAAAGGCAAGGGACAAGCATGGAGGGCATGTAGACAGGTCCTGACAGACCACTGTCTGCTTGAGATAAGCAATGCAGATTAGTTATATGCACTCTATCTCACCACTGGGGCCTAATAATCCCCTTTAGCACTCATTCACAGTTATGTAGCAGACAGAAAACTAATACGGGGGGAATCTGGTCCTACTGCCTCGCCACAAATCTCAGACACAGTTTCTGGAATCTGTGGGATTTTACCGTACAATTAGTTTTAAATGTCAATTTCATGGTGGCTCATGAGATGGAAAATAGAAGAATAGTAGGTAAAGATACCCACTGCAAACTAGATTATTTGAGAGTGAAAGATGGCTATTCAAGATGCAGCTGTCGCTACTGCTTCCTGGCTTGACAGCGACAACGTGAACACCGAGGTAAAGGTAAAGGATGACAAAAATGTAACTTGAAGGGCTGAATCGCTGGAAAAAAAAATGACATGGCATTTCCGTGCTGTTTGTGTACAGCGAGGAGACAATGTGGATTTTAATTGATTTGCAAAATCTTGTTGCAATTATTGTGGAACACAAGATGGTCGCGCTTGAGGGTGACTTGCAATGGCAGCAAGCAGGTAAAGTAGTGCGCAATGCACTGGGTTTGTCCTGTTAGAGCTGCACATGTGTTTTCCCTTACTGTCAAACCAAAGCACATGGCACATCTTGTGGGTGCTGCTGGTCAAGGCTTAAAGGAGGCTGTAGATGCTGAGATTTGATTAAGAGAACTCCATGTCTGCATTCAAATGTTGAATTAAGTAATTTTTAGCTATATGCACAAAAAAAAATGCATTTGCAAAAGCAGAAAAATGCCAGAATAAGGCTTATTTTATTTCAATTCTCTTGTGCAGAAATTAGGATAAAATATATGATCGCATACTATTTTTCCACAGCCAGCCCTTATTCTAGCACTGCTGTTTTGATTGCTTGACATTGCAACATTAATGATTTTATTTTAAATGCTCACCCCACATGAGCATAACCACATACATCTGTTAGGTGGCCTCTTTTGAAGCCCATTTGGTGAAAGGGGAGAACCACACTATTTGTCACTGGCTGTTGATCGGACCCACATCACAGCCAGACAGACACAGAAAACCCGGTCACATAAAGGCTCCAGCAATACGAGTTAGGGACGGTGACCACCCACCTATAGACACGGGTCATCCCAATGTTATAGATGCAATGACTTTTCTACTGCACTGTGCTGTCCTGTGCTCTGCACGTGGAGAATTGTAGATAGCAATTGCTTTCTGAAATTATTACAAGTTTTGAAGTATATCGATGCTAGTTTTTGTAAATGGATCTGGATTGCTAAGTATTTCCAGGATGTTCTCATATTGTGAAGTCACTCACATGGAGGTGAAGATCTTTTCTAGGAGCAATTGCTTTTTAAAGTCCACTAAATTACTAGAACATTCCTATTAATTTTATTTTCAAATTAAAAGTCTGCAATTTGCCAAGAGATTGGTATTTGTTATAGTTCTGAGCCAGTGCAGGGAAGGAGAGAGAGGAAGAGAGTGCATAAACTGATATTGACTGACAGATTCTGGAATGTTTGCTTGAATCCCAGAAACACAGATTAGTGGGACACGGTGCAGGTGATGGAATCAAAAGACTGTCATAAATGTGGTTGTCTTTAAGATGTGCTACTCATTTAATGGGTAGCAGTCCCTCTCAGTGTGGTGTAAATATGTGCTCATATACAAATGGGTAAGAAATGCCATTCTCCAGAAGTGTCAAGGTTTTAGTGGTACAAAGAAAGTGACTCTGGCTCCTGAGTTTTCAAGTCCTGCTTCTTAAAATCTAGTAATTCTTTATGCAAATAATCATGAAAACTGATTGTAGGCACCAGAAGGAAAGGAATTCTCATCTCAAAACACTTTCTGTAAAAACATTCCTACTACTCAAGGTGATGTTTTTCAAATTTTTCAGTTTACAGTTTGTATTGAAAAATAATTCATATTATCATCCAGAAACCAACAAAAGGATCCACGCTGCATCATTCCACTAGTGACAAAGCGCTGCACCTTACTGCTAATGACATCTTTACTTTGATGTCCATTTATTCTCTTTATTAGCAGAGAGAAACTTTCATGAGCCAAAACTCCTTTTGTGTCTTCAGCATGTTTGTTGCCTTTTCACCCTTCCTCCCTTCTGTATCCAGTGTGGAATTAGCAACATACTGAACTTTCACTTTTCTGAGTCTCTTACTAGTAATAAAGTAAAACACCTGCTTGCAGTGCCTATAGGGTACCTACTACGTAGTTAGTGGTGGTAAATACTTTTGCTGCACGTAATGGCTTGCTCTCCCAAAAGACTCCCTATTGCTCTTTCCATGTGTCTTCTTGCTTCTGTTCTGTTTTGACTGTGTCCAGCCTCATGGGGTTTTTTGACATGGTATGCACACCGCTCAGGCATTACCAAGCATGGGGTTATCCTTCTTCCTCTCATGAGAGGTAAGGTCTTAGCTGCCGGCCTCACAAGCACGCACAGTTTCTGATGATACTACTGTAATTGTGTGCATTTGGGCGGGGGGGGGCTCAGTAATGGAAATTGCTGACCTAAATGTTTGGAATCATCTTCTCTGTTTAAGCAATACCATTTTTAATTTCCTGATTAGCGTGCTTGATCAATCTTTGCCATAAAAGAATTTTCGCAGACATTTTTCTCTGTTCTATATTGTGTGTGGGAATTCTCTGTTCCCAGTATCCCACTCATGTTTTGCACAGCTCCATCTCCACACACATCTCCAAGGAGTTCTGTTTCTGGCATGAATCTCGCATGCAGTATGGAACCTGATTCGGAAGGGCCATAAAAATTTCATGGGACATAAGACTTGCATGCAGAAGGCACTTTTATTGAGTTTTCTTAGTTAATTATAGGATCTTCAAAACTCACCATCAAGGGACAGAATCCTCAGCTACTGTAAATCCACATAGCTCTGTTGAAATCAGCAGGGCCTTGCTACTTTACACATCTGCTCTGTGGTTTTTGTCTGGGAATTTTTTTATTCTGCATTGCCAGCTAGAGAGTTATTGTGCAAGCAGGCTGTAAAGCACAGCAATGTTTTTGACTCCATCTACATGTCCTTTATTTGTTATCTAATTGCCAATAGACTGAACTGCAAAGGGACTGTATTTTTCAGCCAAACGACCTGTAAGTAGCAGGAAGTCTTATGCTCTTACCTCTTTGGCTAAGACAAGAGCATCCACATTTTACATAATGAGAGAAATCAACTGTTCTTTATCAGTGCTTTTTGTGCAATTGCAAATCTTTAAAGCCTAGCTGCTGCTTGAATTTAACAACCGCATTCCAACCCTCCATACATCAGGAACATGCAGGTCGCTTTTATACAACTGCAGTGAATACCATTATTTGTAACTAGATTGAGCTAAAATTCAACCTCAGACGTTCACGCAGGGATCCCTGACTGCTCAGAGGGAGCAGTGTGCTTCCATTCAAGAGGGGATTGCAAGTCTTTATTTGACTTTAAGGTACATGTTTATTGTTTTGTGAACTACAATTAAATGATAAATTACTGATATGAAGACAGTTTACAGTGTCTCTGGTCACTCCAGATTTCTGGGCGGTTGCAGACTCTGCAACTATATGAACAGCAGAACTTAAAAGTCCTTACTCATGTGCTTTGTTAAGCAATGATAAGGTCCTTCAATACTCAGAAGGACCTCTCAGGCTGCAGCCCCAATTTCTTCTCCATAACTGGCATTTCTTATTTGGACATGTGAACAGAACCTGATTCCCTGTTATTTCATTGTGTCTTCCCCAGTATGTTCAGCCCCACCCAGTTAAGGTGTTGCAGGAATGACCTGCGTGATGGGTATGTTTTCCTCCTGGGAATCCCTCTGGAGATGCAAATTGCATCTTCCCAGTCCCACACCCTATGTCAGACCCCGGTCAGAGCTCTGTCTTACAGATGAGGAATCTCAGAGGTATAACAGAGAACGTGCTGAGACTTTTAATGAAATAGTAAATTACAATTACGACTGTTAACAATTATTCTTATTATCACAGTCCATTCAGATGAATACCTGTACCAGCCAGGTTTCCATTTCTGCAGGATTCTTGCCCGTCTGATTTGGTGGGGTGCCCTGCTGTGTCTCTGCATCTAAGGCAATGTTTGGTGTCCTCTGGCTTATCCTCCACTTCTTCAGAGGGATAGTTCAGCTTAATGTTCAATCTAGTTTGCCTAATTATTCAAGCGTGGGTTCCTAATAGTGCGGATTAGTCAGATCAGCAGGTGAGCTTCAAATCAAAAATGTAATAATTGATATCACATTGGCCAGTCTAATCAACACAGGCTGATAGCATCTGCTTTACTCTGTGCTTTCGTATTGTGAATCAAATCTCCAAATTGAACCAAACCATTTCTAGGAGTCATATTATCACCACTTGGCTTTAGCAGCCCTTGTGAGCTTTCACAAGATCCCTAGAGATAGAAAGCAATATGCATTCCTTTCAGTTAAATTTAGTTTGGTTTTCAAGTGAAAAAAAGCCCCACAAAATACAGAAAAGTCTAAGCTGTCCTCATATGTAATATGTCTGGCTACGCTATAACTAAAAGGTAAATATTCACCTTTCCCTTTTTTCCTCTTTTTCCTTTCTTTTACCTTTTTCTTTTTTTTCCCTTTTTCTTTTTTCCCCTTTTTCCCTATTACTATAGTAACTTCCGGTAATGTCTTATATAACATGACCCACCCCATCACAAAGGATTTATTTGCTCTTATGTTCCCATCTCAGCTTTAAGTTATGTGCAATACAACCTCTTATTTTGATTTTGCTTTTCAAATAATCAGGTAGTTTTTATTTTCAAGGAGGGCCAAAGAAGTACTATTGGCTCCTGAAGCAGGTGGTGGTGAATTTTGTACAGGTCCATAGCTCCTGTAGCATTTTACTCTGCTGCCCTCCATTAACTGTGGAAAGGGCTCTATCTCCTGTGTCATCTGCTTTGACACAACACATTTCTGTGACCCAGAAGAGCGGAGTTCCTGGCCATTGCATTCATCCCAAAATTTTATGTGACTTCCTAGTAATCCAGAATTTAAATTGTAGGGTACAGAATTAGAATCATAGAATCACTTAGGTTGGAAAAGACCTTTAAGATCATCGAGTCCAACCATAAATTTAACCGAGTCCTCCACTAAATCATGTCCCTAAGTCTTTTAAGTACCTCCAGGGATGGTGACTCAACCACTTCCCTGGGCAGCCTGTTCCAGTGCTTGACAGCCCTTTCGGTGAAGAAATCTAGAAGATAAGGACTGACCTTTTCAACTCTACTTCTATGGAAATGTAGCGAATAGGGACTAGTTTCTTCTGTGCTGGTCTGGGCCGGCCAGAAGGTCATTTAGATGTGAGCCTCACTAGCATCAGTGCAGTACAGACTTCCACCATGTACCCTGAAGCAGGACCTTGAAGTTGCTCAGGTCCTGCCTTCTGGTCTGCTTCTAGTATGCTAGGAACTGGCTTTTGCGCCAAATTACACTGCATTTATTTTTGCCAGGTGGGAACTGATGAACAGCACAAACAAGGGGCATTGATCATCATCTGCCAACGTGTGGCAGTGTGTGCTGCCAACCTGAGATGATGGGAAGTCTAATTTCTGGATGCTGGTGAGGCTTTATGTAGAACTGATCATAATTCTCTCATTGTTACCTTGTGGTTCTTATATTAATTTGTTACATACACCTCCTTTTTTCTGATTTCTTATGCCATTGTGAACCCTAGAGGCATCTTTTGTAGCATTTTTATTATATCTACCCTACTTGTTGCTGGAGCACAGCCAGTTGATGAAGTCCATCATATGATTCATGGCATGAATGTCTTATCTCAACTTGATTATTTGGCTTTTAAATGCTTTTATAAACAAGCTTACTCTCATTTGATTTGTCTGATATGTTATAATAAAGTACACAGTAAAGAATGGTGAACAAAGAGTTTGAATACAGAATTTGGTGGTTCAGCATGCAAACAGGCACAGGATGATTTCAGTTGAAAGCAAAACCTTTCCAAGGTGAAAGCTCTGATGATATGGTCTTTATTCTTGATGATTCAGCTAATGTTTAGTTTCTCCTAGAAAAGCTTATTTCACAGATTTTACATTTATGTCTTATGTATTCATAGCGGTTTCCACTCAAAATGCTTCATAGATTTCTACTTTTCAAAACTCTTATGGATTGAGCAAGTAGTACTACCAGTTTCATAGGTGGGAGGGCCTGATGCTGAGACAGCAAAATGATTTGGCCGTGGCAAGTCAGCAGTTATCTGATGTGAGGGACTTGGTCCCCGGCCTTTTGCCTGATAGCTTGGTACCTTGGCCAGAGACATCAGCTCTCAGTCAGCAGCAAAGACCAACGATAGAGTCTGGTTCCCATTTCCCTGTGACAACCTCTTGGCAGCACTCCCCTGTTCTGGCCAGGCCAGTGTCCCTGCTACTTCTCCAGTTCCTAGAGAAGCTAAATATGTGAGAAATTGTA
Source organism: Pygoscelis adeliae (assembly GCF_000699105.1). Taxonomy (NCBI): domain Eukaryota; kingdom Metazoa; phylum Chordata; class Aves; order Sphenisciformes; family Spheniscidae; genus Pygoscelis; species Pygoscelis adeliae. The sequence continues at coordinate 4,813,190 of NW_008825167.1, forward strand.
AAGAAGCAAAATACTCTTTACAATGTTTGCCTCAGGCACTGATTTCTTGCTTAAAAAATGGATCCACTTTCTACTAGTAAAGTCACATGATTGTTCTATTCCCCTGCCCCCCCAATTTAGACGTGTATAGATTTTCATTGGTGTAGTACCAGCTAAGGGTGATTGCTTTTCTGCCTAGTGTAATAAGTGATAATTATATAATAACAGAATTAAATTCATGGCTTTAATTGTTCTCCAAATTTTGAAGGGAACTAAAATAGTAGAGTGATTATATTTTATGGTGTATTTCATTGCTAGGTGAGTAACTTGCAATAGGGGATTATCTCCTTTTAATTTCTGACCCTTTGACCTCACTGTACCATGTTAAGACAAGGAAGGAAATCAGGTAAGATAGGTGAAAATCCTAGTTATTGCAGGGCAAGCATCAAGTCTTAGGGTACAGCTTTCAGGGGTCAGGAAATGAAATGTGTTCACAGTTCTGTTAGTAATTTACATTGTTAAAGAGGTATTTGAGCTCTTGGACTGAAAGAGTTTTTCAAACTGAATATGAATGTGATAAGAGCTTGAGACCTTGGGGCCATTTGAAAATCCCAGGAACTCCCCAGGAAATGAATTTTGAGTAAAAGTCCCAGAGAGTTCCCACATTCTTGTTATGCCCAGCAGAGAAATAATAGTTGCAAACACTGGGGCCGCAGTGTTTTTATTTCAAAGATCTCTGAATTTTTACGAGCAGAAGGTTTTGCTGAAAACACGAGAATAAAAATTTCAAAGCCTTTGCAACAGGGTCAACAGAGAAGAGACGTGGTCTGTATATTAGCAGTGATTCAACTTAAGAGACTTGGGCTAAATTTTAGACCCAAGTCCATTTTGTGCATCACTCATGAGGTCAGCAGGACTCAGGCAAATGCAAAATGCACCACATGGCAAATGTTTTACTCGCTATGTGTCGAATGGAAAGCTTCTTTCATAACAGGCCTGGATCAAGAACTACATGTGGGTGTTATCTCTAAAGCTTAACTCACCCGTTCAGCACAGGCAGATTGCTTTTAAACTCAAGAGAAAGTGAGTAGCTAGGGAACTGGGGAAGAATATTCATTTGTTTTACAACCAAAGGTGCCTTTATCTTCAGATACTCAAATGTGAAAGTATATTTGTCTCCCACCGATGAAATATAATATTGATGTCACCTCCAGGAAATACAGTGTAATGTATTGCTTTTCCTTCTGTTTTGCACTTTATGTAAACATGCAAACACCCGTGACACCCCGCTATGATGGCAGCCAATAGACTGAACACTTACCCTCGCTGCTATTGTGTAACCATGGGCAATTTATCTAAGTCTCACCTCTCTTAAAACACTTTTATCAAAATTGGCGGTCAAACAGCACTGAACCATGGTGGCCTCAATCTTAAATGCTGTGGTGCAGATTTTAATTTGGGAAAGATTAATGCACTCTCAAGTGTTAATGCCACAGCTTTCTGTTATCTACATTGATGGGTGTCAGCTAATTTCTGCAGAAGGATTGTAAAGCAAACTGTGCATGTTGATGTTTCAGAAACCTAAGCTCCAGAATGGCTAGATAATAGAGAGGGGAATGGAACTATTTTCTCAAATTTCTTTTAAATTAGAAAATGTTTCCCCTGTCTTTCTAAAGCTGAGCTACCGAGTCAATTCCACTCAAGCTGATTCTTGAAGATATAGGGAATATTTCATTTAAAGGAGCAGTAAAAGTGTCAAAAGATACTTTATCAAGGTCGCTTTTAGATTGAAGATAACAACCCATCTTATAACAAATATAGACCCCTATAGGAAGCTTTGTAATTTCCAATATTGTAAAAGCTCTTAGTCTCTGTCTCCATCATCTCTCATGGATTTTTTTCCTTGTCTGGCCACGTATAATGTCTTAATCGACACAAGCCTTTTTTCATTTAATAAAATGACAATAGCTCGTACACTCTGACTGGTTTATTTTTCAGCTTCATACAGTTTAGCAAATACAGCTGGAGTTTGGTCTGTTTTTTGAATAGACTTTCCTAACTGTGAAGAAGATGATGCACAATAACTAGGAAATTCTATTTGTACAGACTAATTTACACGGGGTGGGGGGGGAATGCAATTAAGCTCATAAAACTTGCTCCAGCAATGATCCAGGTCAAGGGGCTAATAGTGAATTGCATGAATAACAGTCACTCACCCAGCCACATTAAACAGTCTTGATAATATAATCCAAAATAGCCAATTATTTTGAGTGTTGCAAAAAGGTTCTGTTGTTATTTAACAATGGTTTATATGGGAAAATAGTAATAAAAGGTATATGGTAAAAAATAATTTCAAAGGGATTACTTGCAATTCAGCTCACAGTAAACTGTTTTCATGCTAGAGGGATGAAGGAGCAATGCGTTCGAGGAGAGTGAATTTCATATGGTTTAACACTGATTTTATATGTTCAACCACAACCATATCCCTCACCTTATCATAGGGCTAAGGGGAAAATATACTTGACCAAGACCAATTTAAGTTCTTCCCTTTCTCAAGGATGATTTCTTCTTTAGCTTTAAATAGTCAAATTCAATTTAAATGTTTTCTGCCTATTTGTTTTCCTTTGCTGAAGTTTTTTTTTGCTCTTCAGACAGCACCTTCTCTGAGCCTGCGAGCTGGGCTGGCAGACCAGACAGCACTCTGCTCCCCTCCTAAGATAGCCCTCCCTAAATGTATAACCACTATTTTTTCCTCTTCCGTCTCCCCCGTTTCACCAAATGGTATCTGTAGCTGCCTTTGCTGGTGCTTCAGTTCTTTCCCGTGTCAGTAATCCGAACTGTATGAAGGGAGTGAAAACATTAGGAATGTGGTTTATCGTTAGTAGACTTGTCTAGGACCTTTGTTTCCTTACTGTTGGGGCTTCTCAGCAGCTTCATCGTTGTATCGTGTGTGTGGCAAGACAGTGCCATCGGCTCCATTTTAAAAGCAGGAGCAGAGAAGGAAATGGCACGATCGGTGCGCCAGCAGCAGAGCCCTATTTACTGCAAAAGTATCTTCCCTAAGACCAGGAACTTTCTGCTTTGGTTATAGCAAGCGATACAAGGGTGTGAGGATTGTACAGCCGCTGGGTGGGTAAGTAGGGAGGTGGTGGAGATGTGTACTGGCTAGGCAGGGTAAAGGAGGTAAAGGGATGCTATTTCTTGCCAAGTTTACCAGGAAAGGAGTGCAAGAGCGGTGCTCACTTTAACTCTGGATTCCAAGTTCAGTATTTCCCAACTTTAAAATCTGCTTAATTTAATTAATGTTGTTTGCCTGCATGAATTTTTACAGCTATTATTGCTTCTTGATCCTGATTACTTTCAGTTTAATTCCACACTAACAAAGTTTGTTTTTTTTAAAATTCTCTCTGCTTCAGTTGTGGTTCACATAACTCTCTTGATAAGGCAACTTCCGATAAGTATTTACTCAAATCATATGGCTATACTTGTTTCATGTTATTATTAATTAGTGATGCAAAAAATAGATTGAAAGTTGACATCCTCTCACTTTGCTTTTCTTTGTCAAGTTCTGATGGAGTAACAGTTCACCAACAACTTTTCAGTAAACATGCTTTGGCCCGTATCTTGACAAATGGAGATTTTTATTCAACAGTTGACTAATAAACAACCAAAAAGGGCCCAAATGTCAAGGTTGTTAACCTTTAAATAGGGATGTTCATTATTAGAGAAGTCAGATATCTACATCCTCCATTGATTCTCTCCATACAGGAAGGACATTTTACAGCTTAGTTGTAGCTTTGTGGTTTTAGTTTTATTTCTGACTGGTGTGGACCTTCTGGTTGCAATATACGGCTCCATCTTGGCTTCCAGATGGTAATATTAAGAAAACAGTGGATTTATTTCTCCTACCCTCTGTCCTACTTTCTTAGAGCCTTGACCCTGAAGTTCACACCATGTAAAAGAGACTTCAACATCATGAATCGGTTTGGACTCTGATATGATCTCCTACAATCAGATTGCAAACTTTTTTACCGAGGAGCTTCTTTGATGGCAAGTACACCCGAGTCTGTTACAGTACGGCCATAGTTTAGATGGTCGCAGTCTAGCATTACAGAGTGATAAATGGTAATAGCTGGTGACCAGCAGCTCTGCTGATCAAGGCCTTTTGTCTTCGGTATTTGGAAAGTCTTGATTTTATAATCTGAAGTTTGAAGGTTTGGCTCAGTTTTTGTTTTTATTTTGAGACATTTGAGAGTCTTCAAAGGAAGATGGGTCAAATGTGCCTCTCTTGGGGCCCCAAGGGTAAATCTATACAACACTGCAGAGTTTAAGTGGGATTGCATTGGATTGCTGCTGCTGTGATCTGGACAAGAATATGGGTCACTTTGAAACGTATCACTACTGATAATAAACTCACGACAGCATATTTTGATATTATTCCTGCATTTGCCAGGAACTATGGCTACTGTGTAAAAATGAACAATGCCCTTTTCTGGAGAAAAATTCATACACAAGCTTCAAAGTGGTATGGATTCTGGACATTTGGGGCATGACTGTAAATGGTCTTGTGTGACAGCATGGGTTTTCATAGGTTTGCCTGTGTGTTGAAACAGTCTATTCTGTCACTGTGTTCTTGTTGCTTCAAATATGCATGGTATAGCTTGTCATAAAATTCTGATTGAATTTAAACCATGTGTGTGTGGTTAGGGAGACATCTGTTAATTGTTCATGAAATTAATTGAATGGTGACTATCTAGTTGAGTTTTCATTGGATTTACTCCTAGGGGCTGTAATTGCTAGTTTTGCAAGAGGTATCCCACAAGCAGGCTATTTTTAAAAAGAAAAAAACCCATTACACGTATTTCCTGTCAGCCTATATTCTGGTGTTGAATATGTAATTTTAAAAATGGGATTGTAGCAACTCTTCATATCAAAGTAAAATGCTTGTTTTTCATACAGGAATTACAGAGTGTAACATAATTGGGCTCGCTGAAATGAACGCAGCATCTCTCAGAGAACAAAATCATTGAGCCTACCAACTAAATTTAACAGCCTAATAGAAATATGCAGGTGAAGGTACAATTAATTTTAATTACTAGACTATACATTGTTAGTTGCACAGCCATGAGTAAAATTAAAATGGCAATCACAATTAGAAAATTGCAACCTCATTGTGCAACAAATTAGTCACAAATTAAAAGTCCAGGAACTATTATACATCCACTTTATTGCTTTATGACCGTTATTGCCCTGATATGGATTTTATTTCTTTAATGTCTTGTCCACCTCTTTACACCTTATCTTTGTTTAGGATCTCTGGCTCCTTCCCAGATTGTGAAACTATTAAAAGGAATAATATAGGCTGGAGGGATATGACTTCCCTGTTCACTCTTGGCAGAAACTTGTAAGTGGCCCAGTCCTGCTCACGGGTGGCTTACAAAACAAGGTTTGTTGCGGGATTATTTCAGCGAGGTTTCCAGAGCAAAGAAAACAGTGTTCAGGGGGTAATAGCTGAGGTCTGTATGTGATGTAACCCTTTTAAAAAAGGTCAGGCCACTTAAAGAGGAGAATCTAGAGGGAATCTACATTGGTGTAAGTTAGACTCTCTCCTACCCCTCCCCTCTGGCTGGGCACACTGATTGCCTGCACGGAGAATTTTAGCTACAGGAGCGTTTATGTTATAAGCCCCATTTTTAGCTGTTTTCCACATTGATTTATGAACTGAGATTTAAAAATTATCCCATTCTTGCGGGCTTGGTGGTAGTTGAAGCTGCTGTTGCCCTGAAACATTTGAGGAGCCATCATGTAGTGGCTGAGCTGAAGTGGTGGCTGCAAACACCTGAAATGCAACACCTGAAAACACTGCAGATGTTCTGCAAGACTACATCTGCCTGCTGTCCCACATCTGGAAACCAGTGCCTATACCCATCTGGAACCAGCAGCTCATCTGACCAGGTAAGTACTATGAGACCAACAGCAATCACCATTGCCTTAACTCTATCTTGAGTACCTTGCAGGGAGACCCCCAATTTGAGGTGACTCTAGGCTGTAACAGATACCAGGATGGCTCTTGTGCAAAACTGAGGAGCCACGGAGAGGGCTAAAGTAACTTCAGTCCCAAAATCTCCGGTTCTGTCCAAAATGCATCAGAGGAGCAAGCAAGAGAAATTCTCATACCAGTATCTGATTTCCACACTCTGCATTTAGCCCAGTCCCTCCAGTCCTCCTAAGGGAGGCCACGGCAGAGGGCTGCATACATTAGGGCTGGGAAGAGTAGTACATAGCAAGATAATTAATCAGAGTTTGTGGGGAGGGGAGCTGGCAAAGGGGTTTAAGACCAAACCATTGAACCCCAGCGTGATCTCTGTTCTCCATGTGGTCTCAGTTCTCCGGGGCCTTTTCTAAAATCACCAGCGTGTAGGCCAGCTTGCGTGAGCCCCAGCAGAGGCTTTTGCAGTGCTTGGAGAGCCGAAACTCCATTTCAAATATGCAATTGAATGGCTATCAGAGTGTAATGATGTTTAGTCACTACCAATTGGGACTGCATTTTAATTGACGACCCAGAGGTGAAAGTCTTTATATTCCATTACCTGCTATTGCCAGTATTTTTCTTCTGTAATCCTCTTTGCTGTAGTGCAAATACTTTGAGAAGGGGAAATTAAAGTGGGACTGAACATATGCAGCTGTTTTGGGGTGAGAAAAGATGTGTTTGCTCCCTGGTTATGTTTTTATATTTAAGGCCCAACAGGGATTCCTTAGTACAATCCCAAATTCTGCTGTCTACTGTTAAAATGGAACCAAAATTAGTTTATTGAAACAACTTATTTATTTGTTTTTTAACTGCATATTGTTGATTGCAAATTTCCATAGAATTTTGCTTCCATATTTACATTGTTCCCCTGTTCCCAACACGAAGGATTTCCTTTTATCCCAAGAAAAACTCATCTTTGATTACTAAATCAAACACTGAGATCTCCCTCATGCAGTTCTGGGAAAGGCCAGAACCTGTGATTTACTGTATATTTATGCAGCTCCTAGCACCTGATTGCACAGAGCCTTGTAAGGCTTACCTCAGAATAGAAGCTGAGGAAAAAATAATAATGTGATCAATGCGTAATTCATAAGAATTTCTCTTAGAGGTCCTAGAACTTTCTTATTATCAGCAGTTTTCCTATCTCAGACCTCCCAGATCTTCAGAGTTTCTTGATAGGCTAATAAGGATGACTTTTCTCTTAAAAATGTGGAGGCATAAAAATGAAATGACAGCTTCAGAATCTATTTGGACATATTCTGTATGGTCTGTGTTTTGAATGATTTTTATAGCGGTGAGTATGTAAGATTCGGGAAACAACTGTCAGTACCACTGATATCCAATGGTATCCACTTGATATAGCGTGTTCTTTAACCGGGAAACAATGTGTATTGTTCCTTCAGCATTAACATTTGTAGTACTAATACAAATATCTTTTATGACTTTGAATTTCAAAAGAAAGTTATCACCTCAGTTTCTCTGTCTGTAAAATGGGATTAATGATAAGTCAAAATATGTGCTTATGGCCATGTCACAACCTTGCAAGAGAAATAGGAATATTCTCTAGTTTCTTGTTTATTGAGCCATGGGGTGCTGTTGAGACTCTTTTCTGTTCAAGTTTTATGTATCCCTTTGTTGTGTGGTGCCAAAAACACTTGGCATATGATGGTTTTCTCAGCTGTAGTCTTCCCATGCTGATATTGTAGAGGTAGTGTTATACGAAATGTGGTGAACTTGTCTAGAAGAAAATGCTGATGCAAGAAATTACTTGTTTTATTTTTCCTCCTGCTCTTTGCTGGTAAGAAATTGGCCTTGCCCATGAATCAGAACGTTTTTGGTGTTGAAATGCATGGAAGAGCTGCAATACAAATATCTTGTGATTTGGGTCAATAACTTTGCATTAATATTTGCCGTTAGTAATAAGTGGGTAGAGCCTCATGGGAAAGCTGCAAAAATGGAAACGTCTCCTTGCAGACGTGTGTTCATGAAGCCAGGGTCTGCAGCTGACAGAGCAATTGGCGAGGTGTCTTTAAGCTTTACTGTTGGAGTCCTGAAACTCTATGCGACTTCTGAAATCCTTGGCGTGGCGGAAAGGAGGGGGAACTTGGGTCCCAAACTTCCTGTGAATCTCAGAAATATTGCAAATTTCTTATTCAGCCATTTTATTTATGCTGCAAAAGATGTAAGCATCATTCTTCAGCTATAGCTGAGAAGAATCCTCATGCAAGCTGGAAGGTAACCCTTCACTTAACCCCAGGTACTGTAAACTGCTTAATTTCCCCTACAAAGAACTAATTACAAATCTACATAATAAATTCTTTTCTTATAGTCTAACGGGACTCAACAGAAAACATGGGTTTGAGCATGTAGCTTTGAAATTAACTAAGCAATGTAACTGCATTAAAAAAATATCCCTAGGAGACCTTCATCTCTGATTTTATTTTATATAGTTATAGAGCTTACGCTTCAGTGGTTTCCTTTCATCTAGTCATTGGGCTGAAGAAATAACACTGAAAAGGAAACCTCTTGAGTATCTGATGTGTATGGTAAATGGTCATTTCAGGGACCATGCACTATGGGCCTCAGACTGAGAGTTTAATTTAATTGGTTGAAATTAAAAAAACATTCATGCCTCATGAAATTATAACCTTTACCCCTTGTGTGTCAGCTACATCTGACACTAGTCTTGTTGTTTAGAGATGAAATCCCTCCCCTATTTAAATGGAAGCTCCTATGGGACCCACATAAGCCCTGCAAACAGAAGAGGCAAGTGGCTCTGATCGCTAGATCACTACTCCAGCCACGGTAACATCAGCAGCTTTTCTTTTAGAAGTTTATGTGTCTGTTTTTATCTTTGCCACTGCATTCATTTGAAAAATCATGTTTGTTTGTTATCAGGATGGTCATATTTCTTTTAACATTCATGTTTGAAAAAATTGGCTTTGCGTTCTCACTGGGGGAAATGAAATACAAGGCACAGAGCTCCAGATTTGTGTGTTTCCTGTTGAAATTATGAGCTGAGGTTCAATCTCTAGCTTGGATGGTAATCTGTTTTATATCAGTTGAACTCTCTACATGATTATGCACGTGTGTGTTTTCTGCTATGTTTTGCCTTTCTTGTTGGTTTAGATTATAAAATGCAAGATTATTATTATTGTTGTTGTTATTATTGTTATAATAATAATTATTATTATTTATTTTCTGGATAGAAATAGCAGTGTTGAGGACAGAGGGAGTGCAACCTTCTTTGAGACAGGGGCTATTACTATAGTGCCAGATAAAACCTACTTTTAATATCATATGCCATGAGGTACAGATAGGATGTCTTCAATGTTTAAGGATGGAGTTTTCAAAGAGGCTGCAGCAAGGCAGGTCCTCAGTTTCCACTGACTTTCAAATGAACTTGGGGGCCACCAGCTTTAGATTCTTTTGGGTAATCTCACTATTATAAATGTGCCTATTTCATTTTTGTATGACATACTAGATATTGAGATAAAACCCCTGCAAGCTTGTGGAGCTGACCTATCATAGAATCATAGACTGGTTTGGATTGGAAGGCGACCTTTAAATGTCTAGTCCAACCCCCCTGCCGTGGGCAGGGACATCTTCAACTAGATCACGTTGCTCACAGCCCCGTCCAACCTGACCCTGGATGTTTCCAGGGATGGGGCATCCACCACCTCTCTGGGCAACCTGTTCCAGTGCTTCACCACCCTCAGTGTAAAAAATTTCTTCCTTATATCTAGTCTAGATCTACCCTCCTTTAGTTTAAAACCATTACCTAGCCCTTTAATAGGAGATCTGCTTACAGAGATGCCCCAGCTCTGACCGATGTTTGCATCATGTCCATGCTGAATTTCTGGAGCTCGGCTCAGATGTCTTTATTTTGTGAGATACTGGGTCTTCAGCTAGTCCAGAAGCTTGGTTATCACAGCAGTTTCAGTGATGGCTTCTCATTGTACCAGACCTCTTCCCTGGAAGGATATCAAATGATGTGGAAAGCTAATTAACAATTAACCAAGGTGGCCCATTCCTTCTTAATCTTTTGCTGTCAACAGATGCATCAGCTGGTTTCAGTTTTGTGTATAATATGAGCATATATATGATAGATGTATATACTGTTGAGTTCTGGTTATCTTTAACAAATTTTTTAAGTGCAATAAGTTCAAAAAAGGTTCATGGAAATTATTTGTGATCTGGTACACCTTTTATATATGAAAATATATATAAATTTATACCACAGAAGAAATTAATAAGAAGAGACCAGGCAAAAGGATATAACATGTAGGGGAAATATGCTGGGAAATTCTTATTCTGAATAAGAGAGATAAGAATGAGGTGATGAGATGAGGAGAGATGAGAATGAGAATAAGGTGATGTTCAGTGAAAAGAAAGTTATTTATCACATAACCAGTAGAGAAAATTCCCACAAGGGACAGTGGTTTTTTGGTGCTCATTGCTATAGGATGTCATTGACAGCAATTTAGGAAGGTTCAGAAAACACTGAGCACTTATAAAGATGACAAAAATGCTTAGAAGGTTAATACTAGATTGTCTTAAAAGAGGAGTTTGCAAAGGGATGTAACTTTGATGCTGTGGCAGATTATCCTCCTCTGCCTGGCTGCATTGTTTTGTGAAGCAGGAAGACAAAAAAAAACCAAACCAAAGGCCATTTGTAGTCCCAGAATGCTGAAGCAGGAGTTGTACCCTTGGTTTTGTCCAGCAAGGCAGAAGGCATTCAGATCCCAGTTATTTCACCTTTCTGTCAGCATAACACCACATTCATAAAACCCTGATTACGTGCCCAGCAGTCTTGGGATCATACATATCACCATGGATGTGTGGGCTGACTTGTAGAGGTACTCAGCACCCATAAGCTTATCAACAAGAACAGTTTGTTTTCATGCCTGGTGGTGCTACTTATTCTTCAGGTCTTTCATGAATAAGAAGCACAAAATTGGTGAAATTCTCAAAGTATCTGATGCAAAAGGACTTTTTCAAATGGTGAATTCAGGTTAGAACTAGCCTTTCATTTCAGCCTGACATAACATGTGCTGCCAACATCATGCATTTATTATTCAAACTGTGCTTGCATGCTTGCCCCTGAAAAACTCAAAAGATGGAGTAAATCTGTCCCAAAGGTCTTTTGAACTCAGGGCTGGGCTCTGGTACCTCAGGAGAGAACCAATGTCACTCTAAGAAGGCCATATGTTTCAATGCAACTGCTGCTTTGCAACTGGGAGGGATAAAAATATGGTTTTAGAAGGAAGCTAAAGCATTGCTGGTCTATGTTTAGTGGTGCCGTGTTTGTAAGATCCAAAATGTTGACTTGTTAGTCATGGGAACATGGGGACAGACAGTCATCAGTGCTGGAGATGTGCAGCGGTTATAGAAAGGGAAGGAAAAATCCAAGGAGCAAACATGCCTGCTTTCACCTCCTCGCCGTAGCTCATCAGTGCACCCTGTGGGGTTGGTCTGAGAACTTTCCAGGGACTTTGGATTAAGCCCAGCTCTTCTACACAAACAAACTCAATGGAAGGGGGGAGTGTGTGTCTCTGTTTTCCTGGAGGGTGATGTGTATATAGGTGCAAGCCTTGTTAATGGCAAGCGACATAAACAAGCAGGTTTTAATCCCCCGAATGGGAGTATGCTTCAGAGCAAGGAAACGAATGGGACTCGTTGACCAACAGTCAGTCAACAGATTTTTCCCTGAAAACTAAGGAAATATAAGCCCCTCGTCAGATCCGTTTCCAAAAGAAAAGCACTAAACAACTTCCTCCCCTGTGTGAGCCCTTATAATGATAAAAGAATAAACCGCTCTGCTGGCATGTTTGGAGTTGTGGGGCTTTTAGCTCCTCCAGGGAGTGGGGCATTGCTATCTGCAGATTGAATCAATCTGCCTCAAAAGCGTGATGGCGAAAGAGCCCGTGCATGATAACAAAGTGACACATCGAGGGAAGAGCCTTTACTTCTTTGAGCGTAGATAAGACGGCTTTTTAAAAAGCGAGCAGGCACAGAGCAACTCCAGCCTCACCCAGTAGCGGTTTTAATCCTCTCGCTTGAGATTGGTAGATTTGGCAGGTAGGAGGATGGGGTAAGTCTCTTCTTGTTATCTGAGAGGAGGACAATGCTATTACAAGTAAGGCAGCAAGAGAATTCTTGCTTGATAATAGAGTTAAGGGGAGCTAAAGGATGAACTCCTTTTATTGGGGGGAATAATAAGATTGGGGCTAACTTGAGTGAAACTTGTTATTCTGTCTCTGATTTACTTGTCATCAGGTCTCTTGTGCGCAGCACTGCAAAGGGCATTGCTACATTAACCCGTGGATGCTGTGCAGGGCAGCGGAGGCCTGGCCAGTTTTGTTTGCTTCAAGGCACCCCTCTCTTTTTCTCCTTTCCCAGGAAATGGCTCTTGAGCAGCAATTTATTCTTAAGAAGCTGATTTTTGTCTGATTTTTGTTTAGAGGCCCATGCTTTAGCACCTTTGGGGCTGCGATGCTGTGTCTTAGAGATACGCCCATTTACTGAGAACCACTTCATGGGTACAGATACCACGTTTGTGACATGGATCTCTACCGTGTAAGCTAAAGGAGATCTTGGAGAGAGCTCTGCAAGAGATTTCCATAGCCACTGATCCCAGCCACCAGAGGGAAACACAACCATATACGTTAAGCCAGCCTGTCATGTGCACCTTCTCTACATGTATGAAGTCTTAATGGACAGCTGAGGTACCCCGGGGCATCCCAGCGCTACCTCAAATGCAACCCAGGGGTTGAATTTCCCAAAGTCCCAACCAGCTAGCATCGTGCAGGCTGCTGGAGCCCCGGTGGGCTCCCTCGTCTTTCCTTTTGTAGTTGGTTGGTTGGAATCACTGTGGGAAGGATGCAATCAAGTCTCTGTGAAGTGTGTATAAAGAGCATGTTTGGTGTGTGCTGGAACAAACCAGGAATGGTGTGAAAAGTGATGTTGCCACAAACACCCTGGAAAGGGTATTACAGATGCTGTCACAGAAGGCTCTGCCTTCTGCCCTCCGTTATCTAATAGTTTCAGTTTTCAAGAAGACAGCAGGTACAATAACCAAACAAACACCTTCCTGCTCTGAAGAAACAGTCCTTCTTGTTTATAGCTGCCTCTGCCTGAGCTGGGCAGCTAGGCAAACCTCATGTTCTCACCTCTCGGTCAGTGAGTTCGAGAGCTTCTGTAACCTCCTGGCTTTGTGCGCTTGTGCTGGTAAGAAGCCAGTGTGCACCTCTGCTGCAGCCCTTACCTCTGCCTGGGGGATGCTTTACAGGCTGGACTTGTACCCAAAACAAATACAAATTTGTGGCCAGAGGAGGTAGTGTTGCCCTCGATTTGTACGTATGCCACGTCTGTTGGTGCAGTTGGCCATAAAAATCACCAGTAACAAACCCTCCAAGACCATAACTCCATTTTTCCCAACAATCATGTTTTTTTCCAGAAATGTGGGGTTTCTCATTTTCAAAAATAGCAGCAAAATAATTTTTTCTGATGAGCATCATCTCAGCACATTGGGTGCTTTCGCACTCAGTCATGCTCCAGCCCTTCCTGGGCTGGCGGGGACGGCAGGCTGCTGGACGAGCAATTAGTGAGGAAGCTAACAAGGGAGATCTCAGGTTGCCTGCTGGCCCTTGGCAGTCTGGCTGGTGGGAGGGTGAGGATCAGAGGATGGTGGTGCTTGCCTGAGCCAGTGGTGGCACGTAAGAAAGAGAAGGAGACCCTTCTGCAGCCCAGAGTCCAGGGCACGGCTCCGTGGCCACTAGCTTCAGGCGCAAGCTCCCTCCACATCCCCTTCCCCATGTGGGATGGCTGCATTAAAGCTGGTAATGCAGGTGGTGCCTGCACACCAGCCACCAAGGGCACGAACCGAATACCCTCCAGGGAGGGGGGAACATGGGGACAAGTGCAGATTTTTCGTGCTGCACCAAGGCTGGACACATGAGGGTTGTCGTTATCCTGCAAAATGTCACCCCGGAGCGGGAAGGGGCCATGCAGCACATTTCATGAGCCGAGCGCAGAGGCGTTGCCCATTAAGACAGGCATCTTCAAAAGCAAAACAAAAATGAGTCTACGAGATGAGCATGAGTCCTGGAGCCACCGCTGCTTTTAAAGCATTTTCAGCAAAATGCCCTGTGCCATCCCCAGAGCCCCTCAGCTCCCCCCAGCCCTCCTCCCTCCCCCTCCCCCTACACACAACTATTTAATTTTGCTCTGGCATGAAATAATAGAGTGCTGTGTATCTATTACAGATGTAAAGAGATTTAGACTGCCACAGGTTTCAGTAGCACATTCAAAGCCCTAACAAAGCTGGGTATAATAGACTCTCCTTGCCATTATCCATTCAGCAAGTGTAATAAATGACTCGGCCGCAGCCTGCCATATACCACCCGGCCCAGATAACAGCTGAAAGGAGAAAATTAAATTTTGCTTTTGTTGAAACATTATGATTTATGTATTTGTAATATAGGCTGCGGTGGGCAATTGAAAAAAAAAAGAAGATTGCTGAATATACTTCAGGGTTACTGATTGTACCACAGGCCACTTAGAGTGCTAGAAATGCTGTTCTTCTTCCAGTGTTCCTTAATAATAATAAAATCATACAAATTCCCATTAACCTTTTCGCTCATGTTGATTTTATTTATATATTTATTTATTTAATTTTTTACTTCCAAGTCTCAAACTTTGGCCATTTACTCTCAGCTTCATGAAAAATAAGAGAGTGATGGTTTATGAAGACAAGGCATGAAGTACCTACGCATGTAAAAATGATGGATGTAGGTCAAAAAATCTATATATCATTTTTAGTATTTTTATAATAATTTTCTTTAAATGGGGTAGTTCCCCCCCTTCCCCTCCACCTCTTCTCCACTGCTGTCTTTAGACTTGATGACAAGATATTCTGATATCCTCATCCTTGCAATATCTAGACCTATAAAAATAATTAACTTCTCCCACCTTAGAAATATAGAGGCAGAAACAGGAGTGCTTCACCCTGTAATTTATAATATTGCAGCACCGTCCCTTAATGTTGTAATCAGGCCTGCAAAGTCTTATCATGTTGTAGAATATAATGAACTTACTTATTCATTTCAACATCACATTTCATCTTAGTTGTTCTCCACATTACTTGCTTGTCCCTCCCCTTTTCTGGAACACTGGCAAGAACATAGAAGTTTTCTCCCTTTCTTTTTCCTTTTCTTCACCTCCTTCAGCTCTGGGGTTGAGCTGAGTCAACAGACCCATCAAGGAGCCTGGAGGCTCGTTTGCCTGGGCTCCCTGGGAATTTAAACAGGAGTAGCTTTTAATATTTTTGTGGTTTTTAAAATTGATTAAACCTATTTATGTTGCTTATACAAATATGCTTGATCCCAGCGAACCCAATTTGTTGAAAAAGGACTTAGCTGCATGAGAAGGAACAGTGGTAGGACTGGTGCCAGAGGATGCTCTGTGCTTCCCACGCAGAGCCTTGCGGTGTGTGTTCTTGTTGCTCTGAGCATTTGTGTCTCAAACGTTGCCACTTAAAGCAGGGTCTGTGGGAAATTTGGACAGATAAATGGGATTGTTCCTGTCTTCTTTTTGGCTGGTTGGTGGGGAGCGGAGTCCTGAATCTCTTTTTTCTCACCCTCAAGTCATCCTGTATTTAATGTGGGATTCATCTGGTAACAGCTCATTCAACAGTGATGATTTTGTTTTTTTCTGAGGAAAATACTCTCTTCTGCATCTCGCTGGAGATTTTCACAGTATTTTCTCTTCCCCTACCAACTCTCCATTCACAGCCACAAAAAGTCAATTAGTGCCACGGTATTTCCTAGCCTTGCCCAAAATCTGCTTGCCTTAGGGGCTAACAGCACTCCTCTAGTGGGTGCTCCCGCTGGAGCACTCCAGGAGAAATACTCTATAACACCATATACTCCTGTCCTGGTTTCAGCAGGGATGGAGTTAATTTCCTTCCTAGTAGCTGGTACAGTGCTGTGTTTGGGATTTAGGATGGGAACAAAGTTGATAAGGCACCGATGTTTTAGTTGTTGCTAGGTAAGGCTTACACTAGCCAAGGACTTTTGCATGGAGTCCATGCTCCACCGACTGAGAAGGCTGGAGGTGCACAAGAAGCTGGGAGGGGGCACAGCCAGGACAGCTGACCCCAACTGGCCAAAGGGACATTCCATACCATGGGACGTCATGCTCAGTACATAAACTGGGGGAAAGCTGCCCGGGGGGGCCGCCGGGCCGGGGCCTGGCTGGGCACTGGTCGGCGGGTGGTGAGCAATTGTACTGTGCATCACTTGCTTTGTGTATTATTATTATTATCATTATTATTATCATTTTATTTCAATTATTAACCTGTTTTTATCTCAACCCATGAGTTTTTCTCACTTGTGCTCTTCCAATTCTCTCCCCCATCCCACCGGGTGGGGGGGAGTGAGCGAGCGGCTGCGTGGTGCTTAGCTGCCGACTGAGGTTAAACCACGACAACTCCATAATATGAGTATAATATGAGAAGCTTTAGGCAGCCAGAAAAGGAGACTCTACCTGCTCTCCAGCATTACCCTTTCCGTTCTGGCTATGGCCTGAGCAGGTCAGCATCATCAATAAGAAGCAGCTGTGGTCCCCCTGCAAGATTGGGCAGGGGCCTGATCCTGACTCCTCTTGTCCCTTTTGCTGTGTAGGAGCAATGCAAGGACATGTTGTGAGCCACGGCCGTGGGGACAGCCCGTAGCTCTTCTGTAGCCTTTGCTGTCCACATCTCTTGCACTTTGATGTTCCAGAGCCTGGCACATGTCTCTGGCATTAGATCTGGCAATTTTTTTGTGTAGGGCATATCCAGAAAGGTTAAAACCCACCAGCAGAAATGTATTGTGATCTCACTGCATTTAATTTTTTTAAAATCCCGGTTACATGGGGTTAAGCATTTAAATAACTCATGTGATTTTTAGACCTGCTGACCCCCAGGCTGCCATTAGCATATATGGTCTGGAAGTTTGGGTGTGTAGGGGATGTTTTACAGCCAGCTCATCTCTTGATCAGGTATTCTGCTAATGCACACTGACAGATATTTTGTGAAGCAACATTCAGTCTATTTATTGACCCCCTGCCCTCAAATGCATACATACAGCAGAGCACTCCAGCTTATATTTAATGCTGAAACACTGGTAAGTACTGTATATCCTATGATCTATTGGACTAATGAAAAAGAAGGTTTATCACTGCAGTCCAGTGTAAATCTGCGGATAACCTTACTGTACAGTCAATTTATTCCTTTAACAGGTTTATTCCTTTATCAGGTGTTTGTAGGTTTCACCATAAGTACAGCAGAGACATAATTTGCTGTGGGGCAGATTTATTTGTTTCACAGGGTTATTATTTTAACAGTCTGATAATCACTATGAGTATGTTTCACCATTTGGTATTTCTGTGTGTATATGCGAAAGTGTGTTTATTCATTCACTGAACAGGTTCATTTCCTTATCAGCTATTCATTTTAAAGAGTTTTATTACATATGCAGAGTGTGTAGGGTACTAGAATGCAGTAATTTTATTAAGAGATTTATTTAGTGTCAGATATTCATTTAGCTGGGGTTCACTCTAACACAATCATATGCTTTCACCTGGCCAATTTTCTTTGTATCTCGCTGTTTGCTGTAAACAAGACTTTCCCTGCACTGCAGCCTCCAATTCCTT
This sequence comes from Pygoscelis adeliae, assembly GCF_000699105.1. Taxonomy (NCBI): domain Eukaryota; kingdom Metazoa; phylum Chordata; class Aves; order Sphenisciformes; family Spheniscidae; genus Pygoscelis; species Pygoscelis adeliae. Next base: position 4,830,897 of record NW_008825167.1, read on the forward strand.
TTTTTTTTTTTTAAACTTTTTACAGGGAACTCCCACACTCTCTGACCCCTTTAATTTATTTTATTCATCATCTTTATTTTTTTCTGCCTCATTGTCAGGGGAAGGGGATCTTGTTTGCAAGCTCATATGAAGTGTTTTTTTTAAATGAATAGGCTTAAAGCTTTTGCTAAGAGGAGGAGGTTTCGGAAATGTCTCTCGAACGCCACTTGGGAATGGCTCGAGTCCCAGCACACAGTCAGTGACTGGCTGGAGAAAAGCAGGAGGAGGAAGGTGATCCCAAAACAAGACTCTGGTTTACTCAGAAACTGTTTGGCTTTGATGTTTTGCTACGATTTAATCATTTTTATGTTATGTGAATATTAATTCCAGAAAAGAGGAGGAAAGAAATTGTTCATAAACTGTAGGTGATGTCTGTCTTTAACTTGGCATAAAATGAAGCTCTAAAA
>NW_008825167.1:4831354-4835070 GCF_000699105.1 Pygoscelis adeliae
TGCATCACTGAGTCTCATGCTAGGGCAAAATACAGTCTTATTCTAATCTTTCTGATGTCCAGGGTTGTTTCAGACTGATTTCACAGGGGGCAGGCTTGCTGTCTAGTCGGTGGTTTACCTCTCTCTCCCCACAGCTGGCCTTAGGAAAGAGCTGCATAAAAAAAGCTATGAGCCCTCTCTGCTCAGTGCTCCGAAATGGCTGGAGGTCACGGAGGAGGCAGAGGGCGACACTGCACGTCCCAGGGACCCAGATGCAGATTTTCAGGCATGTAGAATCTTTACTTTGAATTACTTATGTGAGAGAGAGGTGCTCTGTAGCAATGTGTTTTTCTGGCCCAAAGCGTATAGGAACCAGGGAAAATGTCTGAGCTCAGTTAGTGCTGGGTCAGGTTCTTAACTGCAGGGGGGTACTTCTAGCAACTGGCCAGCATTATAAACTAATCTGGAGTCTTCTGCACAACAACGTAGCTGTCTTCTGACTCCTTATTTCGCTGATTTCTAGAAGAATGGATCATGATGCTCAGCTGGACTAAAATATGCAAAAGCATTTTTACCAGCAGCACAGTCAGTGAGTTAATATTTAATGTTGTTTTCTGAGATCAGTGTAAGATCCTGTGTAATTAAAGAAATCATATGGTTGCCTAGATCTAGAATCCTGAGTCTATATTTAATGTCTGTTGGAGATAGGAACTTCTGAGAACTTCTGAGCACCTACACAACCATATTGAGGTTAACAGTGATACTTGGGCCCTTTATTTATATATTTTCTTGATAGAAACCAGGAATTTTACCTAGAACTTATCAGCTGATACCTTTTGGATCTTGGATCAAAGTTACATCTATCTTTAAAAGTTTGGCTGTAATTGTCTTCTAAATATTTATGGTAATCTTAATATGCACACTGATTTTTAATTCCCCAGTACTTTTTAGGGTTTGTGTTGTCTCCTAACTTCTTTGCTGCTATTATTTTCCCATCTTACTAGCCATTTAGTCCGAGTGTTGTCTAAGCCAACTTTTCCTTGAATTTGCCTAGAATTAGCAAAGTACTAAACATAGCAGTATTTCATTCTAATAGAGGAGCAATATAACTTCAACTGTGTTATCAATACAAGATCAAAACTATTGATGAAGACACAAAAGTAAATAAACATTTGTCTATAAACAGCATAGTCTATTTACCAGATGCAATTAATACAATTTAAACATTCAACCAGATCATCACTTAGCATTTGCTGCTTTTTTCGTTACAATCAGATGTCCAGCAGTTTAGTGGGAATTGCAAAATAACCTGCTAAAATCCATTGGCAATGACAGTATTTATTTCCCAGATAGTTAGAGTAGGGAGTCAGTGTTAGAACTGATTAGAATAAAGAGCTCCATTTTCACAGAAGTTTTGGAAAGTCTTTGCTATTTTGTGCTGGAAGAAATCGCAGTTCTTCAAACATTTTTGTAAAACAGAACTATGTTAAAATATGGTAAAATCAGCACTGAAAAGAACTAAGTTTCTTTTTGGTTTGTTTCATCTCTGAGGTGTTCGGAGAATCTGTCCTGATCCATGAAACCTTTTTCTTGATAATATCCTTGAAATCAATATTTAATTGCAAAGCATTTTCACTCTGACAAAAATGCATTTTCAGAAGAAAGAATGTTTAATTGAAAATGTTCTTAACAGCTCTAGTCTGAATGAAACTACCCATCAGTTTACTCTTCACTGACTCATTAGCATGGTATTAAATTTATGACTACAGTGAAAAAAAATCAGCTATGGGTAATTGAACCCCTATTGTAAAGAACCGTGTTAAAATGTACTTAGTTATGCTCAAGGCTAATGTTATTTGTTAAATCTCCTAAGAGGGAATCAGCAGTTGAAATTTTGTTTTCATAGTGTTAATGATTACTCTTGATGCTGCCATGCAACATCCTTGACTCACTGTGACTTTTCAGTGAGAGACTGTGTGACAAGTTTACTCCTTATTGGGTAAATAGCCTCATTAAGGAGGAGCAGGGAAGGTCAAAAATGGGACGAGGGGGCAGGTGTAATGTTGGGTGATGGACCCAGAGTCAAGGTTTTCCCAGGAGAGGTTTGCTGGCTGTAAAGTGGTTGTGATTTTCTTGGGAGTGTGAAAGACCCAGCCCAAAGACAGCGTGGATCCAGCTGCTGAGTTTAGTCTGGAACTCAAGCTGTAGAAATTTGTGATTTTTATTCTAGGTTGTGTCAGCCCAGGCAGAAGCCTTCGTAAACTTTCAAGTGTTTTCAGTATACGGAGTTAAAGGAAAAGCCCTGCATTATTGGGCATAATGTACCTCCTCTTACCTGATCCTGGGAATGAAATAGCCATGAGTTTATCCAAAGTTTGAAGGAAAGTTGCCTAGGCATCCCTGGTCCTGTGGGAACAAGCCAAGGCTCCATGGCCAAACCCTTATATTTCTGCTTCTGCTCTTCACCTAAGAACTAAAGCAAAACCCACTAACGTTGACTGTGAAGAAGTATTCCTTTTACCCCCGCAAAACCATCCTGATTTACGGCTAGCTGCTACAGCTGCCCGTTCTCTAGGTTTAATGACACCAGAACGGAACTGCCGGCTGTGCATTGGCTCCATTTCAGGCAGAGGCCAGAAAATATTGAGGTTAATAGAGAAGAGGTCCAAACATCAGCAAACCTCAAAACTCAGTGCAAAAATCCCACTGTATAAAGTGTGAAGTCTTCACTCAGGTTGCATGTTTTATACTGCAAATATATGACATTGCAGCGGTCCATCGGATCCTTTATCCTTATTCAGAATACAAATACGTGTGTGTATGTGTGAATGTGTATTTGTTTGGGGGAGAAGACTGCTGGGAATTTTTTTTCTTCCAGTCCAAGTCCTACTACAGTACAGATAAGAAAGACCTTTTTGGTAGCCTCAGCTGTTTTATCAACAGTGAAAGATTGCTCCAAACCGCACCTACTTCAAAATTGTTTTTGCAATACCAAGCAATGGTCCTTGCACAATTTCCCTTGACAGATTATTCCGGTGTATCTTCCCTGAGAATTTTGGGAAGAGATAAGCAATGAGATTAAGACCATGCTTGTTTTCAGACTATGATATTTAGGTGTTATATTCATATGAGCATGAGTGGTAAATGTTTTTTTCAAGAGAAGGCCTCTGCAAGGTGGGGTTCTGGGTGCCTTCAGCTTTCTCGATACTCAGAATCAAGCCTTTGCACAAGTTTTGTAAAACTTCAGGAAAACTCTAGGGAAGTTTTCTTTCAATATCTACAGTAAAAACAACAGATCTGTAGATTTTTGTAAGGAAATGAGAGCATCTTGATTTCTGAAGTTATCAAAATGATTGATGCAATCAAAGAAGCTGAAAAGAGCCTTATGAAACAACTGATTTATTATTATTACATTTATACATATAACATGCAATTGTATATTATAACATTATATTAAATGCAATTATTTTATGCATATAGTCAGAGATCGGGCGCACTCAGGGGAATAGTCCGTCTGGCTGCGAGAGTCTGCTAGAATGATAATTTGTGCTTGCTACAAGCCTGAGAATGGCTCAGAGCAGAACCTTTTGTTGAATGAAAGGCTGCTTTGATATTAAGTCTGTTTCAACAGCTGAATCAAGCTAGAGCTTTGTAATTCCTTGTGATTTACAGTATCAGTTTAAAACGGAAATGTTATTTGATCAGATTTGAGGATGTTAACTTCCACCTTCTATAGC
>NW_008825167.1:4835114-4836675 GCF_000699105.1 Pygoscelis adeliae
TCACTAAAGAACCTGTATCAACCTGAAGTCATTTAAAAAGAAGAATTATGCAAATGATCTCTCTCTATTTGGCTGTGCAGTGAGAGATCTTTCGAAGAAAAGAATAAGATGTAATTTCAACACATTTAGAAGTGGTGCTTCCAGGAGAAAAGGAAATCTTTGAAGAAGCAATTTGTAGGCAGAGGTATTGTGCTAGAATGTGTAAACTGATGATTATTTACTAGTGAGCCTGTGAAGGAGAGAGACACATGCCACCTTTTGTCAATGGGTGGCTGCTGCACAAGAAGCAGAAATCATGATGTTTTTTACAGTGTCTATTTTCACTTTCATTGCTTGCCAAAGCTGTAATGCTGATCTCTCCATTTAAATTGCAAAACTAGAAGAAATCATTTAACATGGCAGTTTCCTGCTCTGCAGAAGCTTGCGTGTCTGGGATGGCATTGCTCTGTAATAGAGATTATATTTTTGAATGTCTCCCCAGATTATGAAGTATTGTCAACAAAGCTTGCTATTTGCACCCAATGGAAGACTGGAAGGAGCGTTTAAGATATGTGCAGAGAGGCAAATTAGTGCTTTGCACTTCTTCATGTGAAGGAGCTCTGCTGAGATCCTTATCTTTGAGGAGAGGTTCCAGTACTGAACTGCAGTCACTTTCCCCTTTGCTCATCTTCCCCTGCCCCCTTGTGTCTTGTATATACCTTTGCCGCTCTCCTGTGGAAGAGCAAAAGTAACACTGGGGGCTTGGATCGCCACAAGTGAAAGCAGACATTGAACCCATCTCTTGCCTTGTGGGCATGTTTCTCATAGCTCTGGTGGAGGCTGGAGGTTAGACACCCATGCTCTTCTGCTCGGAAAACAGCGTTTGTAAACCTACATATATATAATAAGCTATAACCTTATTATAAAGTGGAACAAGAAGCCACTAAATGAAAACACCCTCTTGAAAATGTAGGGGTGAAATCACCTGTTCACAGGTCTTGCAAGGGCTCTCTCTCTGGATGCTGGATCTCAGGAGAGGACCGGCGGTTATCTCAGATGCTACATTTAAGAATGAAATAGCCATGTGGACACAGTGGCCATAGAAAGAAAACTTGTAAACATCAGTAAGTTGCCAGTGGCCAAGGACAGGCCCTTCACTGCTGGCTGCATCTGGTTTATGGCACCAAAAAATGGTGCTCTTGCATTCACAGCTATGGCATCCTGTGCTGCTTTTGGCTGGGATAGAGTTAATTTTCTTCCCAGTAGCTAGTATGGGGCTCTGTTTTGGATGTGTGCTGGAAACAGTGTTGATAACACAGGGATGTTTTTGTTACTGCTGAGCAGTGCTTACACAGAGTCAAGGTCTTTTCTGCTCCTCACCCCACCCCACCACCGAGTAAGACTGGGGGTGCACAAGAAGCTGGGAGGGGACACAGCCGGGACAGCTGACCCCAACTGACCAAAGGGATATTCCACACCATGTGGTGTCATGCTCAGCATATAAAGCTGGGGGAAGAAGAAGGAAGGGGGGGACGTTCGGAGTGATGGTGTTTGTCTTCCCAAGTAACCGTTACGCGTGATG
>NW_008825167.1:4836717-4843242 GCF_000699105.1 Pygoscelis adeliae
CTGCCCATGGGAAGGAGTGAATGAATTCCTTGTTCTGCTTTGCTTGCGTGCGCGGCTTTTGCTTTACCTGTTAAACTGTCTTTATCTCAACCCACGATTTTTCTCACTTTTACTCTTCTGATTGTCTCCCCCATCCCACTGGGGAGGAGTGAGCAAGTGGCTGTGTGGTGCTTAGTTGCCAGCTGCGGTTAAACCACCACACATCCCTAGGATGGGCAAGCCTGAAGGGCAGTTAAGTGGTACAGGAGGGCTCCCCATAGAGAGAAAAAGTTAATGCTGAAAATTTTTTAAGATATTTAGGGCAGGGAATGAAATCTCCCCCTTATTCCTTGTGCCACTTGCCAGCTTAGCGTGTAATTGCATGCTCAGAGCTCAAGCATTTGTGTGCATCAGCTGGGTGGTTGAAGCAATCCTCATTTTGGACCTGTAACACCAAAACATCTGTCCAGGCAGTGTCAATGCACAAGATCCCTGATGTCCCTTACAACAGACAGTACAAATACGATGAGAAGCCTTTGAAACCTGTTCTATTCCTATCCTGGGAGGAGAAGAATGTGTTGCAAGATGCAATAAATCAACATACTTCAACACTTCTTGATATACTTGTTCTTTAAGGGCTTATTAAGCTTATTCTGGATTTGCCCTGAAAATCTAAGTAAAACAGAAGATCCAAATTATCACCAGTACGAGAGACCCTTTCTGCTGTTTTATCTATGAGAAAAATGTTTTCTTCATGCCAGTCCTCTGATGTACGCATTGCTGTAGATACGCCACTGTTTAAAGAATGGTCTGTTTACTGTTTGGATAGCTTCAAAGAGAAAGAGGTTTTTTCCCCCCTGGAACAAAGCTCTTCCTTAGCAAGATAAGTACAAAATGTTTAATAGTGCCTCTCTCTTTCACTCTCAAGATTTCTCTTTCTCTTTTTTCCTTTATCTCTGCCTACTCAAATGTATTTTAAAGGGGACCTGATACGCTGGTGTCATATGTTCACACCAGCTTAACAAATGATGCTGCTGCCATGTAATTAATGCAAAGACACTGATACCATTAGGTCAGATGGACCGAGCACTATCATCTGAGTTACTGCAAATGTCCCCAGCACAAACTCTCTCTTCCTGAAGGCAGAGAAGGGATATGAACCATCTCCGTGCTTTTTTTCACTGGGACCTGACTTCATGGGCTGTACAATATGAAGAAGCCAAAGGAGGGGAAAGGATTGAGGGTTTTCTGCTGGGCTGAGTGTGCTAGACTGGGAGGAGCGCGTATACGCTAGCCCCAAAGTACCTGGCACTGGCTTGAACATGAGTGCTCCACAGGACACAGACGTAATGTTGTTGAGCTGCTACTTCAAGATATGTTATTAATACAACATACCTGAAATGGTACTTACTGCAAATTGTCCACCCTCTCTCTACAGTGCTGCCTCGTAAAAGCAAAGGATGTGTTTCATGGTACAGCCTGGAAAAAGAGGGGGGCATGCGATTGCTTCTCACTTCAGCAGATTGTGAGTCTTGTCTTGGCGCATGTGATCTCAGCTCTGCACCTGTGATGCTTGCACGGGTACCTTGCTTGCTTTTCCTTTCCCTGTTCTTCACACATCACCTTCCCCATCTGTACCTGTCTGTGCTAGGCTCTGTGCTTTACAGGAAAGGGACTTGGTCTTTGGTCTCACATCTTCAAACTTGCAGCATCATAAAAGCAGATTTTTTGCTTTTCTTTATTTTGGTTTCAGCTGAATCAGTCACCCTTATCTCTGGTGAGGAGACTGAGTCTTACTGGCTTTCTGGACTGACTCTGGAGCCTTTCTTGTGAACTAATGTTGCATTTGCCATCTTCCCCTCCCTTGACACCAATTTTGATTTAAATGATAGACTTTGTGCCACTTGAGGTCACCCTGCAACTTCATATTGGAATTACCTCTTGAGTAAATTCAATGCAGTCCTAGAACCATGTAACTTTTCATTTTATTTATTTACCAAAACCTATAGCCCCTTGTGTTGTGGACACCAGTGCAAAGAATTAATTTAATTCCGCTCCTCTGGACTTATCTTCTGTGAATGCTTCTTTTCCATCTCACTCCTATAGTGGCCCCACCATCTCCCTGGCATGTTTCCTCCCTTTAACATGAAACAAGTTTTTGCTACTAATGTTAGTGCCTTTAAGAAGGTGCTTTTCAAAACCATTTCTCACTTGTCTAAATACAGTTTTACTTTATCTTGCCAATTTTCGGTTTCCCATATTTGAAGATTATTTTCACTTTTAAAAAACATCTTGTTATTTTTAATGCTTTCTCTTCCTCTGCTCTTTAACCATCCTAGCTGATTTTTGGTACCTTTAAAGTCTTTCTGGTTGGCTTGCGCATTTATGTGAGTCTCCAGAGCTGTCTTTAAATATTTAGTATGTGTCAGGATTTTGCCTTCAGGTATTACAGTAAAAAGTTCCCTGGACATTGGTCGGATCATATATTCTATGGCAGACTTTTTGCTTTTGCTGTCTGGCTGACATAGGCTAACCAAATCAATCTTAACATGACCAGATCATTCCAGGAAAACTGTGTCTACATAGGAAGTGCAGTAAAGTTAAGATTTACTTGCAGTGAGCTAATCTTTAGTAATACTTGTGTACATCTGGAGCCATATTTGGCCCATCGGGAGGGGATGAACCCTCTATATGGCTTTACTAGACTTGGGCAAGTGACTATACGAACACGTGTCAATGTGACCCTTTCTTCAGCTAGTTATGACCCAAGATTGAGGCTCCCATTCACAAAGTGTGCTAAAATCCAGCAGTAATTTAATACTGACCTTTCTGAGCTTTGCAATGAGCAAAGAGAATGGATTGTGTGGAGTGACTTCCACTTTTCCAAGCTCATTGGCATTGAGAGATAACTTTGAATTGGACCATGTCTGCAAACACCTGGAAGAACTTAGGCAAATTCTTGTGAACATGTGTGTTCCCTGAGGTGGACATTATAATATGGCATCAGCTGATCTGGGTCTGTATTACACATTTTATTCACTATCAGTTTTAAATACCCAAAAAATCACTAGCCTAAAAAAATCACATTATTTTGCTGTTATTATTTCAATAAAGATAGGAAAAGAAATGGAAAAATTCTGCCTAATGAGTTAATATCAAAATGTCACCAGCCTGAGATGATTTCATGTGTGTATAATGTCAAGGTATTTAAATGTAAATGTATGTTATATCTCCAGATATTTAGAAATTGAAGCATTTTAATAAAATTGCGGAATACAGATTTTGTAGAATTTCAGAAGTTAAAATGTTCAGTATTTTCCCCAAAAATATTGCTAATGATCGAAAGGGATGTTATATGCTTTTCCTTTAATGCAACTTTCATTTCTGTTCTTAAGCGCTGTATCTGCAGTGACTGTTTCATTTAAAGTCTTAACCTTCATATGAAGCCTAATATTGTCCCTGGTATCTTTTGGTCAGTTTTTAATGCTTTGCGTTTTTTTTTCTATGGGCTGCAATTTCATTTTTATGTTGTTCTTTTTACAAGGCTTTACAGTGATTAATTTTTCCCCTTTTTTTTCTGGGGGCAAAATTCTTCTCTTTGATCAGCACTGCAGATCTATTAACAGCAGCGCCGAGCTCGATTGCATGTTTCACTCTCCATGTGGACCCTTGCCATTGGCTTTGCTCTTGAAACAAGTGTAGGAGATACTCAGGGCTGCAATCTCAGCTTAGTGGCAAACAGCTGAACTCATCAGCTGTTAATAACACAATGACATTTCTTTGTACAGGATTGAGCCACAGACCACACCTGAGTGTACCCATCAGTGCATAGTCTGGAGTGGAGAAGGGATTCCTGTCCTGGTTCTTCTTTCCTTTCCATCCTCCTCAGGCTCGTTTGGATTTTTGGTTTGTCTTTCTTTTTCCATTTATTTTGATGTCTACTTGTGTCTCCTCCTTCTGCTTAGCAGTGATATCGTGTCAGTAAAGTACCCTTCAGCTGAAAGTGAGGAATTTGCCTTTCTCTTCTGTATGTCATCATCAGTAGTCCTTTTGCTTGTGGACTGTAGTTTCAGAACTGATTCAGCTGTGACATGACTGTGAACAATTGTCATGATACTGAATTTCAGATTTAAGGGTAGCAACTCAGGCCTTGAAAACATGAGGAAGCTTTTGCATAAATTTCCACCCTCGGTGCCATTGCTTCATTTGCACCTAGCTAAAAGAGAATCCAGAGAAATTGCTGTATTATGGCAATTTTACCTCCAGGTTTAATTAGAATACATTAAAAGATGTCATAAACAAATGAAACAATGTGACAGCATCTTTCATAGGCATTGGGGGGATTTCAGAAAGTGTTGGAAGTAATTCTCTGGAGTGGTGTAAATTTGGTCGAACTACTCCACATGAGTTTAGTCTGTTTTGCAGTTTGGGCTGAAATCTGCTGGTTTCTTGCTCCCATCTTCTGAGGATCTCTTATTATTCCTGGCTGGAATGTCTACAAAATATCTGCATATATATAGTACTAACAAGATAACATCGTTATACTTTTATATTTTTTTTATATACTAGATGTTTTTAGGTGACTAACATTTGTTTTATCTTACAGATATGAAATTGCACATCTATAACTTGCTATTGTACTGAATAGATTAGATATCAAATAGGTATTGTAAATGAAGTAGGTTTTGATTATAACTGTATAAATGGAGTATCAAGAAAGAGAACTATAGAAATATTTCTCAAAAAGAAAGAAGACTGTGTATAGCTTATAAACACATGATTCTTTTCTTTGTAGTTTAAATAACTAATCTAGACGTGACTTAAATGTAATAATTTTCCATTAAACCAACTGAACGTGAAGCCACCAGAATGAATTGTCGATGTTACTCAAATTCAAGGTGTTTCCTTAAGTCTTGCTGGCACTGCGATACTTATTTCTGTGAACCTTTAGTGTGCTTCTGGATGCTGCCGCTTGGCCAGGGTATGAACTGCAGAATTGGAAGAATTAAAAGTGACGAGATGCACAATGAGATGTTACAGTTAAGTTCTCTAATGGGACCTATAATGGTTCACATTATTTGTCTTAGCACTAGTTGGGAGCCTTTGATCAAAGTACTTATGAATTATATTCAGCAGGTTTTGTTCACTCCTGAAATGAAACATGAAGAATAGAATGCTTGTGGATGAAGGATCACATAGAGATCTGATAAAGACTGATCCCTATCTAATTTTCCCACCTTTCTCGACCAGTTCTTATCAAGCTTTATTGGGGCAGGGTCCCCCTCTTAGAAAAGATAGATGGTTATGCCATGACATTCAGCTTTTCCTTTGGGTGCATATGTGTGCATGTACATATTTAAACTTAGTTTAATAGGGGTAAATATTTTTTATTGCATAATGAAATAAATAATTGTGGAAACCTTACAATGTTTGATAACAGTATTCTGTTTAAACATCTGTATTTAATACCGAATAAAAGAGAAACAAGGTGAGGATGACTCTTACTCTTGTCAAGTAGGAATGCAAATGAGGTGTAGATCAGAAATACCATCATGCTGTATTTTTTTCTACTGAAATCTGCTCAGTAGTCTGATTATTTTAATTTAATAGATTAAAACAATTTAATTTATTTTGGGTTCAGAATTTCTGCTAATTCTTATCTGCATTATTGCTGATACTGAGCCAAAGTTCTCTCAGCTTTCATTTACTCCAAGTTTAAACTGAGAAACATGCAAAGCATTTTAGGTAGCTCCTGGAAAGTTATAAGCTAAAAAAGTGTCTTTAGTGTGAGAGAGGTATTTTGAACATGGGGTGTGTGCGTGCGTGCACTTGTGTGACTGCACAAGGGCAGGGAGACTTGCAGGGCAGGAGCCTGTCCCTGTGTGCTGCAAAGAAAAGAGCAGAGGGAACAAGGGTTCTGGGTGCACCTGGCAACTTCCAGACTGAGAATTATCTTATTTTTTTATTACTCCATCTTTGTTTCATGGAAAACTGCAGGAGTGGTAGCAGGCTTGCTCTCAATGACCTGAGGAACAAGGGCAAAATCTCTGTGCGTGTAGAATTACCATATGTCTCTTGTTTCTAGCTTCAGGTTAGAAATGAATGTCCATTCTTTCTGACCAAGTAAATCACAATGCCTCTTCATGTCTGCATGGTGCCACTCATCCTTCACCACATGTGAGGACCTACTTGCTTATTTTTTTATTACTCCATCTTTGTTTCATGGAAAACTGCAGGAGTGGTAGCAGGCTTGCTCTCAATGACCTGAGGAACAAGGGCAAAATCTCTGTGCATGTAGAAACCATATGTCTCTTGTTTCTAGCTTCAGGTTAGAAATGAATGTCCATTCTTTCTGACCAAGTAAATCACAATGCCTCTTCATGTCTGCATGGTGCCACTCATCCTTCACCACATGTGAGGACCTACTTGCCTGTGCAGATAAGGATTAGGAGACCTGGTGTTTCCTGGTTGCATTGGCTTGTCTCATGTACAGGATAAGTACAACTGTACTGGGGAATTCCCATCCTTTCCTAAATTACCATCAGA
>NW_008825167.1:4843260-4850250 GCF_000699105.1 Pygoscelis adeliae
TAGTCACCCTTTCTCCTGGAAGCAACCTGTGATCAGGCAGGAATGGGTTGTGCACTCTTAGCTACAGTGGTAGCCAGAAGCAGGTTATAGCAAACAGAGCAAAGCATTTAGCTTGTGGACCGCTTGCCAGCTACCCTTGAGAATGAAAGGAGCTAGGCATGATCTGTGCACTGGATGAATTGTCCCCACGCACCATCTGCTGAACATGTCTGCAGAGCATCAGACTTCATTCTCCTTCCTGTGTCTCACAGAAGCCATGGTGAGCACCAGACTATGTATTAAAGGGTGCACATTGTCATGTCCTGCAGACTTGGCCCAGCGAAGGTTTCAAACCTTGGATTAGTCAAACCAAAACCACAAACTGGCATGACATGACAGAGCCCCTTGTTTCTTGTGTGTGTTTCAGGCCACTTGGAAGTCTGGACAAGAAGGCAGTAGAAGGTTGTAGGGTATCTTGGATGCAGGGAGCAGAGGAAGTGAAGGGTTGCTAAATAAAACAGATAACTATTGTCACTGAAACTATTTCTGTTCCCTCAATGCCTTTCTTTAAACAGATGAAGCCTCTTCATTTAGGGTCTAGGACAGCTTGATTCATTGAGCCTTTTTGCTGGTGTACATTCCTGCATTCACTTGGGTGTGATGCATTTGGATTACAATGCTTAGAAGTTTGTTTGCTCTGGCGTGCAACTATATTTTATATTATTATTTACAGATGATCATTTCTGATATATCACAGCAGATTGCCATGCAAAGTACCAGCACCCCCTGCATTCTGCTGTTCGGTTGCTGAAGAAAGAATGCAATAAGCTTATCTTACTCAAACTACAAACAGGTGCTTGCAAGCCAAGGCTTTTGCTTTTACATGGGTTAATATTTCTGTTGTTATGCTAATCGTTCCTATTCATCCCTTACTAAGTCTAAGTAAGCAGGGATAATTGGACACAATTTAGAGAATTACAATACAACAAAGAAAATATCCTTTAGGTTAAAAAGGTTAGGACATTAGTATCAATGTTTTTATTTGAGTAATAAAATACATGTGCAGTTATTTTGTAATAACAGCAAGCTCAGGGAATATGGTGAGTTATAAGGCCTTTTTTGCATGCTTTCTCACCTTACCGGTTCAGGTAATGATGAAACAGGGATGGAATTTCCCCACTTTATACCAATTGCAGCAGAGATTTTAAAACAATAATAGCAATAGTGGCATAGGCTCACCAGCTTTATACTTACTGTTTTCCACACAGTGAACCATACACACATGCACATGGCCACGTGCATATATATGTGTGCATGCATATATATATATGTATATACATATATATGTATGTAGCTATAAAAGAAGGCCAGCATTCATTCATCGCTGATTTGAATTAAAGGTGATGTACTAATGAATGCTTTCATTAATGAGTAAAAGCAAAATTCTGGTACCTTTACTAGCACAGTATCTTTGTCAAAACATAGAAGAGCATTCATAGAATAAAATGCTCTCAGACATAACAGTCTAAAAGTCCCAAGAAGTTGATTCTGTCACGTGCTAAACATGCTGGCTCCAATCCAGTAACGCATTTGAGCTAGTGCTGGACCTCAAGGCTCTCAGGACCACTTGTGTCCTCACAGGTTAGTGCTTTGATGAAGTGGGAACAAGAGGGTCAGCATGTTGCAGAGCTGAGCCTTCACTGAAATAGGACCGAAACGGGAATAGGACACACTAAATAGGACTGAATGCAGAAGTGCACTTGTGAGTAAGATACTGAGGTAGGACAGCAGGTTTTAGGTACAAATACATATAATTGCAGTGCATCTAGGTAATGGGGTGCGTTGTGTCTCTGGTGAGTTAGTTCACTGCCTGTCAAGCCTAGTGTCACCATACCTTCGCTACTACTGTTGCACAGTCTAGCTGCATTAGTGGTTTATTATTGCTAGTATATAGGAGTTGCATCTTCTGACTACAGTCTAAACACATGCCCTAGGTTTGGCTTCCAGCTGTATTTGGGATGGCCTGTCGGCTGAGCTGGCTACTCTTTGCGATGTTTCAGTTCTCCTGCAATAATGGGGGCACTAACAAAGGCAGAGGGGGACCGTGTTGCTTAGGAAGTGCTTGGATGCTGTAGTGATGGACGTCAAGGAAATATTGTACTTGAAGTGTTAGACTCTTAAGTACATATGTCGGATAATGTGCTAAAATGTGGCACAATGTATTTAATTCTTCTTAGTTTTTAATTTAATAAAAACATGAAAATCTCGGTGACAGAAATAAGTTTGCTTTTAAAAGGTAGTAACAGAAGAGCCCAAAGTAACAAAAGAGCCCCAGAGCTATTCTTTTTGCTTACAGCGTGTAATTCAACAAGGATTAATGGGAGCTTGCCCACACTTGCTTTTCTTGTATTGAATGTGATGGAGTTTTGACATTTTTAATGTTTTAATTTATAGGCAGGGTACATTCGATAATATTTCCCCCCTTCCTTACAGAAAACAATTTCTCAGTGAATACCTAAGCTAATTTCGGGTTGATCCCCCAAATATCGTTCCCCCTTGGAGGAACTGTATTCTGCCAGATTCTGCTTTAGGCCAGGCTCACTGCTGGTATTATAGTTTCAAAGATGAAACACGATCTCCTTGGTTTGAGATAGATGATGTAGGGATTGCCCAACTGTTGTGCTCTAGAAAGAATGAAATTTGCTACCATCAGGTACCAAAGACATATTTATGAAAAACAAAGTAAGCAGGAGTAGGGTTTTAAAACTATTTTTATTTTTTTTAAAATAAATACAAAATTTCATTGCCATTTTTAAATTATTAAACTCTTTTTAAAGTATTTGGGGCATTCTATTTTTACAGGTTTCCTGGAGAAAGTAATTTTGCATTTAAAAAGCCTTAATTTTAACACACAAACAATGAGAAGTAGTTGATTGCTGCCTGTTTTTTGTAAAAGAGCAAGGTACTCTCTTGCTTAACTATACATTTTACTGTTTATAAACCATTGAAAGAAAACTCACCAGAATGCAAAAGAATTTTTTAGATGCAGGTGTTTAAAAAGTATGCAGAAAATTAACCTTCACAGTCGTTAGTTTTGCTAAGAAATACTAACAGTGACCTAGTAATTCCAATCTAGATGACAAATGAGCCCAGATGATCTGTGTATACCATATCAGAAACTGCATCAACTAATTCCACTTTGCAAAACTCCCAGCACCATTTCTCCGGGCAGGACTTTGCCTGATGACTGCTAAAGGGAGAGCTGATTCTCCGTCACCAGCCCTGGCTGCGTGTAGCACATCCTTCTTTCCTTTATCATCTAACACTGTTCTTCTGTCTTCCCTTTTAGAGAGGGTTTCTGATTCAGGGACAGCAAGTCACTTGGTTTAGGGCTTAAACATGAAGACTTTTATATAGCAGAGGTTACTGAAGCATTTATCTTTTAAGAACTAGCATGCATATACAGAATTGCAGTGTATGTGTTTTGCAAACAGCTCTGAGAAATAAATAGGTCACTCCTGGGGCTTAATAATGTCTTTTTCTTGTCTGTCTCACTTATATGAGTTATTCTGCTGTACCATCATATATTTCTTGTTTTGAAGTTTGGGGAGATATATTTTTTGTTCCACTGTATTACATCAAGCATATTTTTTTAAGAGAATTGATTAAATTGAACAAGAACTACAAGATATTCGAAAATACAGCGTTCTTAAAATCTGGGACATTCTTTGAAGGCTTTACAGGGTATAAAAATATCAGGAAACAAATTCTGCTAGATGACAAAAGATGATCTTATTCTCTATCAAGGACAATGATAGAACAGCTATCTTGGACAGATTTGATATACTTTGAAGAGCAAAGACTGTTATCAGTAAGAATTCAAGATAAAGTTTATTGTAGAAAAGCCCTACTGAAAAACTTAGCAAACGTCAGCACTTCCTATGCCAGAATATATAAAATGAAGTGGTACAGCAGGCAGCAGAAGGCTAATGTTAAAGGATGGCGAAGTGAAACAGCTCCTGTTCACATCCTAAAAGTAAGAGCATTCATAGCGTTTATTGGAGAAAAAGTAGATCTCATTTCCATACAGATGAGATAAAAAGGAAAGCTACATTTCATAAATCCCTTGGCCTAATGTCTACAAAGTTTAGCCAAGGGACCAAGTCAATCTTTTAAAAAATACTAGATTTTCTTTAAACCACCACCACCAAAAAAATCAGGCATCCTTTTGATCAAAATTCTCCACAGTAGATTACTTCCGAATGATAAATGAACTACCGGAGAAGATGAATGAATGGTGTGAACCCCTGTATATACTATTCACTAACTGCAGGAAAGATCTTAATTCAGCTGAAAGGAACTCTGTCTTGGAGCCCTGTCGAACTAAAGAGGCAGAGCATGGATGATTACATTCAGCATCTGAGAAACTTCAGTGTAACTGAATCAACTATGTTATATTTAACTGCAGAAAAGATCAAAAGAGAAAGCGAGAGGTACAAGGTAAAGAGACCTCTTTTGCACCCTTGATGGCTATACCAGAGGAGGAAATGGACTGTACATTAACAGAGAGGATGAGGAGGTGGGGATTATTTAGAGAAATTATGGGGAATAGACAGTGGTGGTGAATTGGCAGAGAAGTGAGTGTTGAAGTTGGCACAATCAGAAAACCAATCAAATAAAGAACTCTAGAGGCTGACCACAAGAAACATGTATCAGGACTGAAAACTGCTTTGAATACAGACCTGACTGAACAGACACCCTCAACCAGAGCAGGAGAATACTTTGTTATCAGTACGGAATTGTAGCTCTGCCGACTTATTAAGAAAACAATTTTCACGCCGTAGCACACACTGTACTCCCATTGAATTGAATAGTCATTTTACTCAAGAATTTTGCCAGGGTATCGGTATCAGGTATCAGAGTATCAGGTATCAGAGTATCAGCCACTGAATTATCTTCCTTATAAAGCAGTTGGCACATGCATGGTGGAAATCTGAGAACTGGAGCCAAAACTGTGAAGCTTGAGCTCAGTTTTCACGCGGGAGGTCTTCCTTTGGCCAGGACCTTCTGCGATGCTTTCATCCCTCCCTGCTGTCCCCGCTCCTCTTCTCCCCAGCAGCCAGAAGGAGGCTCAGGTGTGCAGACCTCCTCCCAACCTTGGGAGAAGTCATGGTCTGGGCAGATTCATCATGGCAATTTATCATGGAAAGTAAAGAGGAGAAGGTAAAGAAGGTGTTTGTCCATAGAGCTGCTCTTGCAGCTTCCCTTTCCCGTGGGTGCAAGTGCAGCATGGGTGCTGCAGAGAATTGAGGTGTGCGTGCGCACCGTTTTTTTATAATCATGTAGTATATTTCTAGTGATAAAGGGTAAACATTTAGCAGTTACTAGCTAGCCCAGTTATGCTACAACTAGTAGATAATATCTGTGTCTCCTGAATTTCCTTTCTGCTATTAGAATATGTTCTTTCAAATAGCAAACTGCCTATCACTTACTAATCTGGCCATTGTGTAACTAATACAATAAATATGTCTCCTGTAAAGTGCAGTGAAGTAATGAGCAATTTAATGAGTTAAGCAAAGAAAGATAGAAAGTGAAAATAAGAAACCATGGAAACTAGCTCACTAATCCTAGCAGAGTGCCAGCAGACTAATGAAGACAGACGGAGAGTGAAAATGAGAATAAAAAGGAGAAACAGCTCACTGGAGGCAGAGATACAAGATATCTGTGTCTTTAAAAGATTTCTGTGTTTGCTCTTCGCACTAAGCCAACATTTCCCGTTTCCACAATTGCCAGAGAATGGTTTTCTGCCAAGGAGAGCGAGTCAAAAACACTCTCTGCAACCAGATCCTTTTACTGGCCTTTGATTTCCTGGTCTCCTATCCCAAATTGCGCAGTTCATTGGAAATTCCAAGTAGATGGTACTATTTGGAGATGTTAATTAGCTGACCCCTCTTTCCTTCCTCCCTTTCTTCCCCCAGATTAAGTAGTGATGAGTCAGCATCAAAACTCCATGTCCTGTATGCTCTCAGATGTGATGGAAAAAAGGATGCTGCCTTTCCTGGTTTGGTTAAAACATCAGGTTCAGGGGGGGCTGGTTCTTGCCTGGGGTCCACTACAACCCAGAAGTACCGCTGGACAAATTGGGGTCTAAATCTGACCTAAGATCTCTTGTGTAACTAATGGAGAGATATAGGAGCTCCCAAAAGGCCTTTATTAGGGTTAAATGAATTGTTCTTTAGAGTGCCTTTCTCTCTAAAAAGAGGTGAATGGTGTAGACTTGGTGCCTAAAAGCTAGCACAGATGAGTCTTGAGTCCAAATCTCAGGGATAAACATGGAGGGAGGGTGGAGGGATCCTCAGTTGTTAAATTTAGTCCCAGAAGATCAGATTGGTTTTGGGATGCAGCCTGGATGTATCCTTCCCCTTGGGCACCGCTGTGGCACATGGACAATCTGCACTGTCCTCATCTGGTGGCACCCTCGCAGGTGGTAACAGAGCACCGTCACAGCCTGCTGCAGGGTCAGGCTTTGAGTCATTGGGTGGCTTCTGTAGAAATTACTCTGAGATTACTCTGGTGGTTAAAACGGGACTGGAGCAAAGGGTTTTGTGAAGTAAAAATGCTTCTTGCTATTCAGAGGCAAGTTGGGATGTATTTTCCACTGGGTGATGGGCAAGTCCATGAGGGAATAGGTTTTAATCTCATCTCAGTAAGCATAACTTCTAAGACTGGGGACTAGGGAAAATTGTAGGTTTGACATGCTTTCTTGTTAGTGATGTATTAGAAGGGTGTTGTTCACCATTTTGTGGTTGTGTTTTAAATTTTTGTGTGCAGATTTTACATGTCTCCTCTTGCCCTGGTTTTACAGTAGTGAAATATAGGAAGACAGTCAAAGCCCCTCCATTCCTTTTCATGCTTGACTATATGTAATCATGTATTTTAAAAATCTTTAATGTAAGTTTTAGCTATTTAAGGATCTGACCAAGAATCTTGGATTCATCCTGTAATTCCTGC
>NW_008825167.1:4850265-4874007 GCF_000699105.1 Pygoscelis adeliae
AATTACAATGGGCACTGATAATGTATCAGAGCTCTGGTAATGGTATATTCACTACTGAATTCCAGCTGCTTTCTTCCATTTGGGAAGAGCAATGTATCCAAAAGTGAAATTTAAGATAATGTTGTACAGCAATATAAACCAGTTGTGAAACACTGTTGAATCAGGAAATTGCCTTCTAGTCCTTTTTTTTTCTGCTGTACATAGAGCTAGTGAAAATTTCTGGACAAATTATCTAAGGGAAAAAATTCTTTGCTTGAAAATATGAAATTTGGCAAATGTATTCCTGATTTTTTTTCTTAAAAAACCCCTTCACAATTAAAATTTCCTGGATTTTTCTTTTTGTCCTTTCCCGCTCTGTTACTGGCAAAGTGGGAATAAAAGTAGATGAATGGGAAATTAATAATTACATTATTTTAATCAAGCCAATCAAGTTTACTCAATCTTTGTATGGAACAAAACTGATTTTTAAATATTAAAAAATTGTCATTAAAAACATGTCCTACTTCTGAATTGATTTTAACTAAGAGTATGGAGTGGCTGCTGTTGAAAACAGCTGCATTAACTCTGTTTTGCTGCTCACGTTGTCTGACTTAACGGTCGTCATTACTGTATATCCAAAATCACAACATTCACCATCTGCCTGATGCTACTACCTAATGCCACTTCAGGGAGAAGAACACTTTCTCAAAAGGTACTTAAAACCTTTTTAGGGTTTTAAATAAAGAAGGTTAAACCTTCTTCTAGGCTAAAAGTCTTGTTTTTTTTCTGGTACAAACCATAAAATACACAGAAGAGACAACCTCTGTAGGTGCTGAAGTGAACTTGAAGCTAAGTGCAGACCCCCGTAGTCGTGGTCTCCCCTGGGTTCACCGTGACCAGATCCTAATCCAGCGTGTGCTGTGCACCCAAATTTAGCCGGTGCTGGAATCGGACTGTCCTCATCTCCCTTCTCTTAGGGACTGTAACTCCACAACCCCAGTGTTTCACAACATAGCTTTTGCCTTTAATAATACCTTGGAGCAAACAGGACACCCGCCTGTTTTCAAGATGTTAGGGCACATCTTGAGAACGTGTCAGGGAAATGAGGCTGTTTATGAGAGATCTGTTATAGCCAGTTCAATAGTATGTAATTTAAGACTATGTTTTAGACTAAGGGTGGGAACTCTCATGTAGTGGGTTAATACATACATGACCTTTAGCACATCCTGACCTTCCTCAGCCTGAGATAATGTTCCATAACAAATTTATTGTGTCGGGGAGATGATTTGTCAGCCAGCAGAAGTAACTGGTAAGAACAAAAGGGAGTAGGGACTGAGAGGAGTCTGCCAGTTGGGAATGCTCTTTTATTTATTCTCTGCATCTAGATTGTAATTCTTTATGTGCAATGTCTGAATCCCCACCTATCCTGTGACTGAGCGCTAATGGATACTTCTTGCTTTACTTATCTTCTGCCTGGTCTTGTAGTTTGTCAGTGGTTGTCCCTTTACACTATAAGCTGGTGAGAGCACAGACCCTTGTCTGCTCGGCTCTGACCGGCTGCTGCCCAACAGCAGCTATATTTACAATGCTATGTAAGATAATAAGTAATAATTAATCCATAAAACAAATTCTCCCTGGTCAGAAGCTTGGCAAGCAATATGCAGCTTTGAGAATTTTTGCACAAGAAATTCTTCATAAATGAAGACGTATATCCATTCTGATCATAAATGCTTTGGAAAGCAGAGTGAGAGTATTTGAGGTTTTAAGTCACTTCATTGCACTATATTTATCTTCTCTGTGTTAAGACATCTAACAAGGAAAAGCCTTTTACAACCAATACCTTGTATGTTTTTAAACAGAACTGGGGCTATTATCGGAGCAGGGAATATGCCTAAAGAAAGGATTTCTAGTGAATGTTTACTTGACTAAAAATGACATTGTCAATGGTTATATTTCCTTTTTTCAATTGCTTTGTGAATGTTTATAGACCTCACCTTTTATGTATTATCTAAACATATTAGAAATTTTATGGAAAATGACCTTTGAAGAAGTGGATTCGGTTGCTTTAGGACTTGCAGCCATCCATGGAAGCACAAACTATGAAACACAAGCATGCTGATGTGACCTTGTGTGTTCAATGAAACTATCACACCAATCTGCACTGGACATTTGAATATGAAAATTTGCAACTAATTAACCCCAGATAATCTGCAGTACTAATATAGCAGATAGAATTATCAGCAAGAAATGTGGTAGAGCAAGCAATGGTGAGGTTTTGGGATGCTGTGTTGTTTTCTTTTCTTTTCCTTCCTTTTTCCCTTACCACATTTTCTCTTCTCTTGGCAAAATGTAAAAGAGAAAGAGAAGCCAATGAAATAACATTTACTGATACAATATCTATTGGTTTTGGAAGTTGAATCAGAAAATTTTTGCTTAGCATTTTTACATATGATCATTGAGATTTTATTTTTTGAAAGGACTTAAAAATCCTCAGTTATAAATATTTCACCATCTATTAGCATAACAATTTTTTCATTTTTTTCCTCATGGGATCTAGACCCTCATGGTTATATCAGCTGCTACGAACACCTCACTTTTACACAGATATTTGCATCACATTTAAAACATTGTGTATATGACAGAATGAATTGCTGGTCTTAATTCTCTTGCAAAGGATAATGGTATTAATTGAAGGATCAAGTTCACCTATACTTTTATGAAATTAAGTCTGAAATTATATGTCTGTAAATATAATGCTGCTCTTACTGAGTAATACTGCTGCTGAGCACTTTAATAAATTATTGCTGTCTCCTATGATTACAATAAAATATTTTAAAATGAAATCCAGAAATGCAATTAAATTAATGGACTCAAGGCCTCATGGTTATATCAGCTGCTACGAACACCTCACTTTTACACAGATATTTGCATCACATTTAAAACATTGTGTATATGACACAGAATGAATTGCTGGTCTTAATTCTCTTGCAAAGGATAATGGTATTAATTGAAGGATCAAGTTCACCTATACTTTTATGAAATTAAGTCTGAAATTATATGTCTGTAAATATAATGCTGCTCTTACTGAGTAATACTGCTGCTGAGCACTTTAATAAATTATTGCTGTCTCCTATGATTACAATAAAATATTTTAAAATGAAATCCAGAAATGCAATTAAATTAATGGACTCAAGGAGAAATATAAAGCTATAGGATGTAACAGTGTCAAAGGCTGTCTCATGGTTATGTGAGCCTTTTGAGTATCACATGGATTTTCATTTTCAAGAGATCTGAATTCTTTGAGATCCCACATTGACATTAAAGGCAGGATACCATGAAAGTAATGCTTAATATTAAGATACGTATATACTCCAAAGCTAAGAGAAGATTCTCATTCTTGGACAAGCATTCCAAGCTCAGAGAGTTCACCCCTATTTTTCAGTGCATTCTTCTCTCCTAGTCCTGTTTTATGAAGTTCACCCACTGATTCCCTCTTTCCAGAGTCCTTAGGGAAGCATCAGAAGTGACTTTGGGAGTTGCTGTGAAGTGGTATGAATAATCCTTATTCCTGGAATTCATTTTCTTATAATGTAGAGGCTTTGGGAACAACGGACCAAAAATAATTCTAATGGGGTTACACTGTATTGCTGTATTTAGGTTTAGATGTTCAGATAGAAAGGCACAGGAACCTTCTTGAGTAACAGCATTCATTACTCAGAGTCCTTCCTTGGAGTATCTTCCCTTTGAAGGAAACTGGATTTTTGCTATTGCTTGCAGTAGGAATAGTTTATTGCATTAAGGATATGAGCCCAAGTAAAGGGGAACAAATAATGTTTTATATTCTTATTTTCATTGGTGCAAGTCCATGCATTTGAAGGGCTGAGAATTTGGTAGAGGAAGAATAGTATGGTGTGAAGTTGATCTCATGCCTACTGCTTATGTTTCCTTACGGTAGTGTCTTCCTGGCAAATTCATCTCATAATGGTCAGTGTTGATTGTCTTTTTGGTCAAATGTTGTTCTATTGTTCCTGAAGAATAGGAAGAATTTTTACAAGCCCTTTATTCCTTAAATAGTTTTTCAGTGCCCTTTGAAATATTTCGGTGTATTATACAAGTGATCATACATGAAGTATCCACAAAATAAATCAGCCACAGTGGTTCAATACCATTTTAATTGAATTGTCTATGTATTTAAATTGAAATAGTCAATTGCAGAGGTGTATTTTCCCAGGAAGCCCAGCTTATAAACCAAATTTATTCTGTATCTAACAGAAAGAGACCTGCATAAAATTACCGAGCCAGAAGCCCCAAGTATTAAATGTGCATCTTTCCCTCAGCAAACTGCCCCTTTAAATTGATCTCAGAGAAAGAACAGTGCATTTATAATTTAGCTTGTCCTGAAGGAGAACTCTTCTCTGTGGGAGGATCCTCTTTAATTACAACTTCACAGTAATAAGATGAGAAATGAGCAAGCAAGAAAGTACTGCTGGAATGAGACATGATAAATCAGTTTGTCCAGGAAGCACGTTTATAACAGATCTATCACCACATTCAGCACAGCGCTATCTTTCTTATTTCAATAAGGAAATCTCATGAAGAAATTTTAATTGCATACTATTAGGTGAAAGTCAATGTCCCATAATGAGCAAAGTGAAACCTGCATTTTTTCTTCTTTTATCTTCATGCTTTGAGTTCCCAAGGATTAACACAAAATGATTTGCCCTTAAATTGCACCCTTTTTTTTTTCGTTAATTTGTCTGAAGGATGTAGATTTTAGGTAATTTAAAAGGCACCAAGCTTTTGCTGTATGCTTCATGCTTGCAAGTTGGGAGTCAGAGGGGAAAAAAAATTTCCAGTTTTTGAAGTCTCCTATTGTTAAAGGTGACCGAATGGCAGCCTACAATTATATGATTTCAGTGTAATTCATTCAGTAGGGAAGAGGTTGGTACATAGATGCCAGGCTTAAAAGATTGGCATTGCTGTGTAATTAATTTCCAAACTTTGGAGGTATTTTCAACAGCATACAAAGGAAGCATGTGACAGTGATATTTTCTGGATTTGTGCTAGGATTGCTTTATAATTGAAGTGCTATGCAGTTTTCATTCTTGAAAAAGTTGTAATTTAATGCTTGATTTAGGATATTTAAGCAAAAGAAGTATTTGTTTTTTGAGTGAATTAAATTTGTGAGTTATAATTAGAGGCAAAAATTGCTATAATAGGCAACTGGGAAGTATGTTCTCTACAACAGCTTTTTTTTTGGTCCATTTTTTGTTATGGTCAATGGATTCCCTAATTACTTACATTTAAAGCTGTGCCAAGTCTTCATTATCAGACCTCAAACCACCAGAACCTTACCTGCACAGAAAAGAGCTGAAATGAATCAGAAATTAAAACAGAACACTTTCTACTTCCTACCAGAAGAAAGATGCACAGCATTTCTACCTCAAAGGACAAAGAAATTGAGGGCAACACTCTCAAAAATTTAAATCAAAAAGTAAGAAATGTATTTTTTGTCTCTTTTAACTGATTTTCCTAGTTTTGAATTGTCATGGTTTAACCCCAGGTGGCAACTAAGCCCCACCCAGCCGCTCGCTCACTCCCTCCCGGTGGGATGGGGGAGACAATCAGAAGAGTAAAAGTGAGAAAAATCGTGGGTTGAGATAAAGACAGTTTAACAGGTAAAGCAAAAGCCGCGCACACAAGCAAAGCAGAACAAGGAATTCATTCACTCCTTCCCATGGGCAGGCAGGTGCTCAGCCATCGCCAGGAAAGCAGGGCTCCATCACGCGTAACGGTGACTTGGGAAGACAAACGCCACCACTCCGAACGTCCCCCCCTTCCTTCTTCTTCCCCCAGCTTTATGTGCTGAGCATGATGTCATATGGTGTGGAATATCCCTTTGGTCAGTTGGGGTCAGCTGTCCCAGCTGTGTCCCACCCCAACTTCTTGTGCACCCCCAGCCTACTCGCTGGTGGGGTGGGGTGAGGAGCAGAAAAGGCTTTGACTGTGTGTCAACCAAAAACCAAAAGACCCCCCCCCACCCCCATCCTAGCTACTGGGAAGAAAATTAACTCTATCCCAGTCAAAACCAGCACATGAACCTAGATGTTTTATATTGCAAGTTTTTGACATAACTGTAGCAACCAGAATATAGAAATATAGACTATCATCTTTGGTATATTTGTATGACTCTGGGAAGTCAGCTTGAAGAAGGATGTTACACTGAGAGGGAAACCTGGGGTTAAAGCTGGCAATGCTGGGTGGAGTTGATTCTAGCTGAAGATTTTCTGATAAAATTATTTCTGTCAGAAAAAGCAGATCGGCTATTGCTTTTGCTGGAAACTCACACCAGTTTCGGAAGAAAAGCTTCTTGAGATGAAGATCCCAGGGTCAGGTCCATATTCTTTGGGTTTCATGAAACCCTGTGGAAGTTTTAGGATTCAGAAACACTTTTGAAGTCGTGGCAGAGAAATACCCCTCTCTAAATGTAGACGATTCCCTCTTCAAGCTCAGTCTGAACTTCAGACCAGTATAAATGTCTTGGGGAATGGGATAAATGAAAAGCAAAGGAGTAAAAAGGCAAGAAATGAAACAAGTACTTTTAATATTTCTCTTGTGGGAAAGATTGTTGAGTGCTTGCAGGTTTTGAGTGTTTAAACTCTGTCCAGCACTAGTCTGATGGTCTGTACTGCTGGCTTGTAAGGGGAAAAAATTAAAACTTGGAAAAATAAAAAGACCTAGTCAGCAAATTTTCCCCGAAAGCTGGGAAAAAAAGACATTGCAGTGCCAAGATACTTATGCAAAGTATAAGTATCTGCCCAAATGCCCAAATTTGCATGGTGTTCAGAAGTTCTGGGGTCAATTCGCCTGGGGCAAGGCAGCCTATTTCTGCCTTCTATTTCTTACCTGGTTTTGACTTGTGATGAGGGGTGGTGAGTTGCTGCTCTAGTTCGTGTATGGCATCTCTCCTCCAAGCTTGTACAGCATCCTTATGCATTATATAGGTTCATTGTTTAGCTAAAGTACGCGGGAGCTCACCAAGGGTAGTGACATCTCTATTCATCTGGGTCTCACTGCATTTTCAGAGTAACCCTCTCCTCGGGATGGGGTCTTTAGGAGACCAAAATATTATAGGGCTAGAGATTGCTTTTGGCGTTTCAGTAAAGCAGGGTTGTCTTTTGAGTGAACCCAGCATCACGGCAGGAAAGTGCCGGGGAATGTGAAACAGTCGGGACCCAGTGTTATGAAACGATAAAAGCTGTTAAAAATGTCAGATTTTAAATGTTAAAAATGTCAGACCAGCCTGTCTGGTCCTGGTGGTGGCAGGCAGCAGAGCACAGAGGAGGGGATGGAAAGGTAGGGATGGGGAGGCTCACACGGGTTGTGTTTCTCTCCCTCAGTGAAAGGTGGGTTTGTGTGATGGACACACACCATGTGGGGGAAATTCTCCTCTCAGTATGAAATGATTGCCTATTTGTTCTGCTTGCGGAGCTCCCATTAATGCCAGTGGGACTTGTGGAAAGAGTTCTGAATGGGAAGCCAAGAGCAACTGTGATTCAGAGATGAGCAATTTGCCCCATAATGTGAAGGTAGTTTTATGAGCTGTTTATTCAAGTTGCTTTACACTGAAATTGAAACTCTTCAAAAATGACCCAGTTATACAGTCACCTGGTCCCACGGCATTACACCACCACCACCACTTTGTTTTTTTATTGCACACCTTCTGGGATGTTAGGGATACAGGACTGCAAAGGACTTACACCATAAGTCCAGACCATTGATATCAGAAGAAATGAAATTTTATAATACCATTCATAGAACATAATTCCCTTCTCACAACCATTCCATTTCTGTAATTTCCAAGGAATTCCAGTGTTCAGCAATAGCTATTTCAAAATAATTTCAATTTTGACAAACATATACTCAAAATAGGCTTATAATACAAAATGAGTGGTGGCAAGTGTCTGTGATTTGCCTCATGATAGGGAAGAGAGGGGTAAGTAATAGGCTTTCCATAATTTTCTGTAAAAACAAACAGGTTAACACCTTCTTCCATTGTACTAACTCCATGGCAAATAATGGCTAATTGCCAATGATATCAGGTGTTTATGTACAATTTCATGCCAGATTTGGTGTGTGTTCAAGTATTAACACACAGAAAGTGCAGATTTTGTGCCGTTTTTTTTTTTTTTCTAGAGATGAATTCATAAAATAGTGTATGTGCAAGTTGAGACAAGCAACTAAAAGCTGGCCTTATAATGATCGTTACTGTCAGTTATTTTACAGTTACTGACATGAAGAAAGAAAGAGAAAATTTCTGAAACTCTGCCCATTCTCCAAGACGAGATGGAACAAGGATGTTGGACCAGTGAGGCTGGATGATGTGTCAAAAGAGAAACAAAACAGAGAGACAATTGGTGATAACTCATCTCCAGTATATGGGATGAATAGAGGAATTTTACCAAATCTTCATGCATGAAACACATGGAATATGCAGCTCTGAACTCGGGCAACTGTATCACATTGCTAATCAGGAAAGGAGAGAAGACATTCGGAATGATTCCTGACAAAAGAAGAAATGTGCCAAGCTATTATTACACGATATTGAATGCATTTATTTATGTTGCAGTGATGTAAATGGAGAATTTTCATTTAAAATGAATGAGGCTGATGGAAGTCGGTACTATGCGGCGGCTGTTGCAGTGGCCTTGATGTCACGGGCTATGAAGGCACCTGGATTCAATCCAGTTCCTGTTCTGTGCCACCGGCTGAAAAGAGCTGTCTCTCCTGTGCCACTGCCCATTTCCAGAGTGTCACAGGGGTGCAAAGCTCCGTGAGGCTCTGGCTGTCTCTCTCACTGTCTCTCTGGTCCAAAGAACATCCTAATCCAGTCACAGAGCAAAAAGGAGACTTGTGCTAGCTGTAGCCGTGTTTTCAAATGCACTGTCGAGCGGGGCTGACACTGCTAGGTTAAGAGAGCTTGCTAGAGGCTTGCCAGGACGTATGGTTTAGGTTAACACAGCTGCTTGGAAGAAATCCTCCCTTTGCAATATATACTGGGGTTTTACTGACTTGCAAAACTACCTGAGTAACTCAGTACCTCTGTGATCCACTGTAGCTCTTGAACTGTACTAAGGCTGCTTCTTAGTTATTTTTATCTATAATTCCACATTTAAAGTTAAAATTCTCAGTGTGGGCACAAACTACTCTGTTTCAAGTATTTCTTGGTTTCCTAGACACTACAATTTCCTATTTTTAGGAAATATACTTCTTGTTGTACATATCTTTTACTTAATTTATTTAATATAGACAGAGAAGCGTGACTGAGCAGTACATACACCAGTCTACATGCTAAGATAGAAATGCTTAAATTTTGCCCTATCTCAGTAAGTGACTTTCCCTTACTTACTGATACACTGATTTCTCTATTTTAAAAATTTTGAATTTGTTAAAATTACTGCTAATTTGAATGTGTAATTCTTCTGATGTACTATCTCTGAAATCTATCGAAAGCCTATGCACTTAGCAAAACTCTTTTCCAGTAATAAGTTCATTTTGTCTTTTTGCAGCAATATTGAAAAAAAAGTCACTGTTATGTGATACCATGGTGCAAAGCTCATGCTGAACATTGTTAACACATGTATGTAAGATAAAAGGTCTTGCATTTTAAACCCACATGTCTTGGTTGCCTGTACATGGGAGTGTCTGCTGAGTGCAGGAGATGCTAGCTTCTGGGGGAAATTACCTGGTTTGCACGTGTAACAATTTCTGTGGTCTGTGAACTAGTAATCAGAGCATGCAACAGAGCAACTTTGTTCATAAAATTTCAAAACAATGTCATCAAATTCCTGCAACTACTATGCTTTCAATGTGCTTTGGAGGACTGGGTTACATGAAATAGCATGAATAGAATTTTTTTCCCTAAAAGGATCCTTTCAGGATCAAAAACATGAGGACTATGAAATCCTTTAGAATCAAAATCTTCCCTTTCCCCAGATTCAGAGCTTTTAGGGTTTTCTGCAGCACCTGTCTATATTGTATGGAAGTACCTTTATGACCTAGAGAAGTAGACCAAGGCGCTAGCAAATAACAGTCCTTAATTCTGTAATCAGAGACATCCAATCCTGGCTGTAAAGGGCAACATAAAAAACCAAATAGTTAAAATACCTGGTTTTAGCAGTGGAAAAAGGTCTTTAACCAAAGCTGAAAAAATCATTCAAGTCTTGATCATGGTGGGACCTACAAGGGTGAGCTAACCTCTCCAAGGTGGAAGGAGGTTGCCTCCCTGAAGATTTCTTGACTCAGCAACCCGTCCACACACCTTGTATACCCACTTTCTCAGCCCAGTGACCCACTGAATGCAGTGATGAAAACTTGGCGTTATTTGACCTTTTCATCTGATTAAAATGCTTGGTGCTGGGCTTAGTCGAGTTTGGATACCACCATGGCATTTTGAATTCAGGTTGACTATATAATATCAATTAAAATGACAGTGACAGGGCTTTTCTTGTACAACTCTTTAAAACAAGCTGTAAGACACAGAGGGGCTTGGTGGTTTCTTTGTGGCTCGTTTCTTTCCTAGTCTCTGTATTTTCAACTAAGGGGACACGGTCCCCTGCCAGTAGATGCAGGCTATTTAAATGCTCCATTGGAGAGGGATTAAAGTTTATGCAAGGTCACTGGGGATGTGATAATTATAATCACAGGTTTTTGGCTCCACAATGACAGCCATTTGTTATTTTCGCTCGAGTAATTCCTGCAGCTTGGAGCTGTTGACAAGCGTGCACTGATTTACTGGCCCCCCCAGGTCCCAAGGCAGTGTCCGCTCTGAAGTCTGACACCCCTGCCTGGCTCCTGCTGCTTTCAGTATCTTTTCTGCTGTGAGCTGCAATACCGACTGAAAATTGGAGAAAAATATTGTGTTAGTTTATAATGGGATGAGAGAGAGAGAGAGACATAGGGTTGCTGAGTTTGTTACTACTCTGCAGCTTCCCCACTCCCCTTCCACGGCTGGGCATTTATTTCTGTGTTGTGAGGGGATTAATAAACTACTGATGTGATTTACAATGTAAGACCATTGGAGTATTTTTGTGGTGGAGAGGCCTTGAGAGCTTGGATGCAAAGATCAAGAGAAAAAAAATCCATTCTTTCGAGAAGCAGATCTCCCTTCTGTCTCTTCAGCCTCCTCATCTCTCTTTCATCTTTTTGATTTATGTTGCCTTATTTTGTTTGTTTTTGCAATCAGAGGTAAGAGCATTTTAATATATATTAAATGGTGATAAATTGAGAATAGCTGATGGGTTAGGGCTGATATGACATTTGTCTTTATGGGTGGGGAGATTGATAACTCATGAATGGCGTGAAAAAATCAAGCAAAATCACTTAATAGGGAATCTATTTTTTTGGAAGAGCATTTTTCTTTTGTGCAGGCGCATGACTGCCATGATAGCTCTTTATATTTTGTTTATTCAGCTTATCTGTGCTTTCCCCAGGCCTCCAATTTCCTCACTCCTTTCCCTCTCTAAAACACCCAACCCTCCCAGTTTGCATTTAGCACATTTAATACATGACCATTCTCTCTCCCCTGCTAATTGGTTCCTTGTCTGCAGTTCAAACTTTCCTTTGCTCTTCGTGAATATATTCCAAAGTTTTCTACATCTGGTCCACCATCTGTGCTCTCACTTCTGAGCACAAACACGGTAGGTCCAGGGCACTTCCAGATGTCCCCAGAAGAAATGATGGCAGGGGAGAAACTGGGAAGCTCAGTTTAATGCCAGATGAGCATACAGACTTTATAATTTCCACGAGCTGCGTGAGAACCTTGTCTAATAAGCTGTCCTTGCCCAGGCCTGGCAGTTTCCCCCAGCCTAGCACTGCATCCCTTCTTCTTCCTGTTCTGGTGAGCTGAATTTGGATTTGTCTTTGTTGTTTCCTTGGCACTATTTAACCTCAAACTTCTTGCTGCTGCCTCTTTCTCGGTACCTGGCCATCTGGAGCTTTTTACAAGATCTCACCCACTTACCTGCATGCATGATTGCTACTGCTCAGAGGTGGTTGGTACAAAATATTCCTTTCTCATCAGCCACCTCAAATTTCCCGGAGCTACCTTGCTCTCAGTTGCTCAGAATTACATTATCATCTGTCTTTGTGCAAGATATTTCCATGAGTGCTGGGACGAAGACGTGCTGGGCATGTATGAGGTCTGGCAGTTTTCGACATCTCTGTTTTCTCAGGGAACTAGGCAAATAGGAAAGTCTTTCCGGCTGTCCCCGAATAACCAGTGTCCTATCTCCAAGTCTCACCATTACTCCCAGCACAGATGTCTTGCCAGCTTTCTGCTTGGTTTCCAATAAGTGTTCCTCCTACAGAGCAGCAAATGACCTCCTCAATTCTTATGTGAGGAAATAATTCTTCTTTTCCACCCAGTTTTTCCACTCTGGAAAGGTTCTGACATCACTAGTCAATGCTATATTCCTCTTGTCTCTCTGTCCGCACTCCAAGACTGTGGCCTTTTACATTTCTAATGGTGAATTTAAGACAGCTTTTTCACATTTCAGACCTCCCTCCCTTGCCATCCACTCACAATTTCTTCTTTTGCCTTTTCTTTCTAGTACGTTTTGGAGTAACAGGCTGCCCAGGGAAGTGGTTGAGTCACCATCCCTGGAGGTATTTAAAAGACGGGTAGATGAGGTGCTTAGGGACATGGTTTAGTGGTGGACTTGGCAGTGCTAGGTTTACAGTTGGACTCAATGTTCTTAAGGGTCTTTTCCAACCTAAATGATTCTATATTTCTATGAGTATGGACTATGTATGCTCAACAGAATTTTTCATATTCTTTATTCCTTTAACCCTCTGCTTTTTGTCTGTCTACGAGCCTTGAGTATTTCTGCTTAATGTTACACTACAGTTTCCAAAATTTGAATCCTATACACATGGATTTTCTTGTTCTGGGTATATTATCCCAATATGGGTATATTATCCCAATATTTTGTAACTCAGGCCATGGGTCTGCTATCAAGGTTAAAAACATTTGATTTACCCTTGA
Organism: Pygoscelis adeliae; assembly: GCF_000699105.1. Lineage (NCBI taxonomy): Eukaryota > Metazoa > Chordata > Aves > Sphenisciformes > Spheniscidae > Pygoscelis > Pygoscelis adeliae. Next base: position 4,863,290 of record NW_008825167.1, read on the forward strand.
AGTTTAATTTAACATTTTTCTCCCATCTCTAGTTTCTGTTCCAGAGCAATAGTAACATTTCCACTTATTTAAATCCTGCTTCAGCAGAGATCCTTATTTGTATTATTTCTTTCTGAGTTATTGTAATCTTCTGTGTTTATCTCTGCCTGCAAACCTGGCACCATTTCACTGTGAGCTAATGGAAAGAACTTACAAAGTTAAGTCGACAAAGTTCAGAAGAAAGGCAGGTTTGCTGTCTCCTTTTTTTTTCCAGCAAAATTAACCAAGTTGCTTGGTTTCATGTTGGGTGTCTTTGTCAGAGGCATCAACAGAACCCATCCGTATAGCATGTCAGATCCAAGGCTGAGTGGAAAGTCATTGGTCTTCTGTGAGTCCTTTTTTGTTATAAAAGAAAACCTAACCTTTTTGGAATTTAAATAAAGAACCTCTTTTTAAAAAGCAGTATTTACCACTGAAGCAAAACTGTCTTCTCCAATACGATGTTACAATGCATAGGGGTTAATGTGAGGAACAAGAACCTGCCATTGTTGTACAAAATAATTGTATTAAGAACATGATAATGGTAAAATGAATCTCTATAGATTCTAAGACTGTTGCAAACATTGGTGAATTAATTAGTACTTGTTAATTAGTGGTGTCTGCATCTGGGTAAAAAAAACCACAAAGAAGTGATTTAATAGTACCAGCACTCATGCTATTTTATATTGCATAGTGCCTCGCCGTGTTGTTTGTGGGCTGCAGTCTGAAATGCTCTCGGCAGCAGCATTGGCCTCCTTTGCTCACTCAGATGCAGCAGCAGAGCCGAGCTCAGCAGGCACTTGCTATTGGCTGCCCATCACCAGCGTCAAGAAAACAGGTGGGTCAGAAACGTTACGACTCACAAGAAACCTTTCCTCTAGAGATGAATGCTCAGAAAAATGGGGAAGCAGGAAAGTTGTCTGAGTGTTCAGGGAGCTGCTGGTGTTTGTAAATGGGGGGCTCGAAGGGAGGCTGCACCTCAACCCTGAAGGCCAAAGGATAAGAGCTGAAGGCTAGGGATAGTGGGGGAATAGGTGTCAGGAAACCACTGTGGTAGGTGAGAGGGGAGAATGGGAGAAGGAAATGTGGGAGTGAGCGCTTTGAAGGCTGGGACTTGCATGTCTGTGTGGCCAGTTCATGTGGGATTCAGCTTTCAGCCTGTAGCACGTATGGGACGATATTGTGTAGGTGTCTCGTGTGAGCTATGCAACTTACTTTGTCATAGACCTGTATTTGGTCAGCTAAAAATGTCACAGCAAAAAAAAATTAGTTGTGTATCAGTGTGGACCTGTTTTGAAATCTCATGATTTTTGGGCCAACTTGTATGATTTTCGGTGCAGGGGAAGGAGAAAGCCCTGCTGCATGTACTCTTGTTGGACATGCTGGTCGAGCTATTTCCCTAAAATTCACAACAGATTGAAAGAATGGAATGTGTTCTGTGTTCTACGTGTTCTGCTGCATTTTGAAGAATGACTTTATTTAGCACTGAATTATGCAGGAATTCAACCTACTCTTTATCACACTGAGAAGTGGTAGAAGTGCAACTCAGAAGTCAGATTTTCTTGCCTTGTAGATGTTCTCTTGTTGCTTTTAAGGCATTTCATTTTTACAGGGAAATGCTCAAAGAAAGCAGATTTGTAGCAGCATCAGCATGAGATGACTCGGGATTTGCTAGCTGAGATGGATGAAGGATAGCAGGTTGGAGGTGAGGTCCTCTGTAGGACTTTGGAGGATGAATTAGGTAAATAATATGTGGGTTCCATGGGTTGATAAATGTTATTTTGGCAAATTCTCCTTGTGCACAGGTGATCAGTAAGTGTATAGTAGTAATTGCTAGCCTGTCTCCCAACGTACAATTACTTATATGAATCAAACACACACGGGAAAGATCTCAGTTTAGACCCTCAAACAGTGCTGTATTCTCATATTGTAATAGTAATACGATATACAGGTAAAATGAGGGTCAAGTCATTAAAGGTAAATACTGGTCCACCCTTTAGCCATACCAAGGACCAATTGAGACATGGTTCCAGCTTTCCAGTATATAAAAAGCTGTTATCAAGAGAACAGTGATTGGTTTCTTCAGTTGAACCTCATGTTCAGCAAGAATCAATTAGGAAGTAATAGACTTAAATGAAATGAAGAAAATTTAAGTTATACTTTAGAAAGAACTTTCTAACTTTAAGGACAGGCAACGATGCAACAGCTGAGTTATTGAATCCCCATATCTGTAGGTTTTTACTGTTAGAAAGTGAGGAATGGTGGGATACTTGTCCCTGGATTGGAATAGAAAAAAGCATTAGATTATTTTTTGTATTCTTTGCTTTGTTTCATTCCTGGAATCATGGTCTAAACTTAAACATATTATTCAATACCTTCCTCACTTCCTAATCTTCCATGTGTGAAGTGCTCTACTTTTTGTTCCCTGTTTTCCACCCTTTTTAAGCTTTACACAGGTTCTTTGCCTTTCTCCACTATTTTTGTAGGGTCTGTTTCTGGGAAAATGGTGTTTGGTCCTATTCTACTTCATTCCTCAGTGCAGCTGTTCTGGCAAAGTAAGTCTGCTGCAAACTCTTAGTCCTGAGTGATACAGTGCAGATGAACGGTGCTATATAAATGTAAATTTCAATTCATTCCCTTCATTCATTCAACAAGCTATCAACATAACCTTGTCATTTCAATTTTTCACACTTTTTTGTGGGAGTCCTGTCTCAGTGAAGTCTCATTTCCTCAGCCCAGTGCCAAAGGTGACCAGGCTGTATTAGAATATACAGTTACTTTTTTTTTAAGTGGTCAGATATAATGAGAAGAAGGAGGAAGCCAGTTGCAGCCTCAGCCAACCTTTCTCTCTGTTTCATTAACCAGACTACAGCCAAACAGGTAATGCTGCCATCTCCATCACTCTCCATTGTACCAGTATGTGCCCTGTTAGCAATATTTTTCAAACTTTGGTAAATGACACACTTTAACACTGTTCAGTAAAAACACTGAAAAAAATATTTACATAGGCAATGTTAAGAATCAAGAATAGTCAAGGTGGGGAGGGAAATACATTACAGAAAAATTCTTTCAAAATCCCCCCTTCCCATTACTGCCAGAAAGAAGAGATACTTTTGCTTTCGCTGTTCTGCCTAGGACTTTTTCTTCCACAGATTGTTTGAACATAGATTTTGCAGGTTAAAGTGCCCTTGTGTGTGCTTACACGGCCTCTTGCTTAGAGATACCAGTTCTTACATGCTAGGATTAGCGACTTCCCAAATAGTTAATGCCAACACATTCAAGAAGAACAGAATAAAAAAGGTCCTTCAACAGCCACCCATGGTATTCTGACCATTTCATGTTTCTACTTAGTCATTTAAATGCAAAAGAGCTGATACTCCCTCTGGCACTTAAAATGTCATTGTCACTGATATGACTGTTCCCTGGCTGGCCAACATTAAATCACTTCTCCAAAGATTTTGAGTTTCTTTTTGCCACATCTGGCCTGTTTACACCTTGTCTCTTGACATCTTTCCAAACGCTTCAAGCCATCCTTCTAATGTGGTCCTGGTTTCACATCAAATTCCATTTATCCATTTGTCCTTACAAAGGACAACCATAATATCATAATATATCATAATGTACATGTGGGTTAGTCAATTTGTAGCCTCTCATGAAAGCTGCACAATTTTGTCCAAGATGTGTATGTTATTATCCCAAGAATCCATGGGGAGAGTCTACCTTTTGAACGTGGAGTTAGAAACACTTGATTTTGATCTGCTTTAACACAATGTCTGCTTTTTAGAATAGAATTTCTCTGCCATCTCTTAGAGACACTTCTCCAACATCTGACTCCTGAGCCTTACAGAGTTGAAAATTACCTTCTTATTTATCTTAACCTCTCATGCAATCTCCCTTACTGTCTCTTCCTCTGCCTCCTGTATTAATTTTTTTCTTTACACTCTCTTAACTTCCTTCTGCAATCTTTCTAGTCCTCCTCTCTACCTAATGTTTTATAGCTTGCATATGCCTCTTTCTTAACCTTAATTACTTTTTGCACTTCCTACTCCTAGTGTATTTATTGCTTGATAGCACACATAAGCCTTGGCATATATTAATTTATCTTTGGATGTTTCTCATTTGCCTTTGGTTCGTTTGGTAGTGTTTCTGTATCTCAGCCAGAAGTCTATGGGGTCAAGATTCACCCCAATATTAGATCTGTTTCTTGGGGGTTCATGCTGCAGTTGGTTTACAGCACCCTTGGATACTGTACTGATGTTTTCAAGTGGTACCTTCCACAGGCATTTCCTCTGCACAGCCCTGCTGCTTGCCAAGCTACCCAGCCAGATAAAAATTAAAGACCCTACGGCATGTTATGGGAAGAGTGAGAAAACTGTCTTGGTTAATACTTTGAAAACAAAATGTTTCAGAGACCACTGCTGTGCATGTGAGTTATTGTTAGCTTACATCAGTGAAGTCAGAACCAAGAACAGTTTTACTTCACACTAGATTGTAATAATAGACAAGATGGAGGACCTGAAATGGTCTCATTCTCTGGGTTTTTTGTTATTCATAGGTGTCTCTGAGCTAGCAGTCTACTTTTCTTTCTTCCTATGCCAGTAAGTAATATTGCTAAGTTTAATGCTCAAATAATGAGGTTGGCTTAAAAGAATGTTGTTTGGTTGTTTTTTTTTTCCAGAATAAATATTACTGTATTTTGACTTCTTTTCTGAAGAATCTATCTTTGTGCAATTCATTGTCACATTTGTACGCTATCCTCTACCTCTGGTCAGAAAGGGTGTTATTGGAGAAAGGGTGCATTAAAGAAAATTGCACCATAAAATAGCCACACATATCCTGGTCAGATCCATGTCTGACAAAATGGTATGTGATGTTCATGGCAGGTGGATGTTAACTAAGATTTGCTACGCAGTTTTGGATATGTCTGCTCCAGATTTTATACTGAGTTCTATGGGAGAAGAAACATGGATTTAACGTAGCAAAATTAGCACATAGAGAAGGTCAATTGTTACTCCTTGTTATGCTGCTGTTCACTATCCTTGAAGAAAGCCACAGGAAATCTGATGAATATATTTTTAATTATGTTTTCTTATAGTAAATTACACCAAAACTGCCTCTGATGATGTTACCCATCAATTTAGTGGAAGATAACCCAGGGAAACAAAAATAAAAAGTGCATTGGAAATCTACAGCTGATTTATAAATTGTCTGCTAAAGGCAATTTGCTCTCTTTGTCTGCTGCACTTACCCAATTGCTGCTGAAACTAATTGCTCTTTTCTGGGCATTCTTTAAAGAAAAAAAAAAACCCCAAACCACCACAAAACAAAATAAAGAAAAATGTGTGCCAACATGAAACTGAATTGTAATCAGAGTTTCCCACTAATTATCAGCTTCTTATCGGAGAATCGTGTCCAACACACAAATGTAATTGCAAATGACAACACGAACGCTGGCTATGACAAGCACAAGGTGGAACGTTTTCGAGCACATACAGAGCTCCAGCAGTGTCAAGGTCTTTTTCAGGTCAGATCCCTAGCAGCTGATCTAGTTCTGCGCTGAGGGTGATTCAAAGGTTAAGTCTTATACCAAAGGGCTGTTCTGGTCAGACACATAATTGGAATAACAAAGTCAATATATGTTGCTGGTTGTGGGACACAATCTTCATTTGATCTCTCGCACGGCAGATTAATTAAGTGTTATCAATTAATGGCCTGGTAAAAGTGAACACCCTGTTAGTCACTTTTCCAAGTAGTGTCAAGCATATGCAAGCCCTGGGGGGAAGGAGAGGGTGGGGGGAATCACCCCTGAACGGCACAATTGCTTTCCAAGAGCTAGAGAACAAAAATAACAGAAATATAGATTGCAAAATGTAACAAATAAATGATAGTAAATGTTTTCCATAGGTTCTGTTTTTACAGTGACTCTGAGCTTTGAGTGGAACTGTGTTTGAAATCATTCAATCAGGCTCTCCTCAAATCCCTTTGTGAGAAATATTACTCTTATTATTGTACACCAGTATATATCAACTTGCAGCAAGCAACATGCAGGGCTGGGCAATGTGATACCTTTGAGTGCTGAGGAACACGTACCTGGAGGAACAGTACGATGGCCTTCCTTAACCCCGCTGTGACTGCTCAGGTGTGCAAGTGTTCATCGGTGTCAGTAATTAACGGTGCCAATTAATAGGTTTGCAGTGTTTAGGGTGCCCACCAGAGAGAAGGAGCAAAGGTGTTTCTAAGCTCAGTGAAAAGAATATTTCAAATATTCTTTGTGTGTTGTTGTTTTTTTTAACTTATCTAATAAATTCTGCACTTCTAAGATTTTAGGACTTGATTTGCAAAAACAGAATTAAATATCTAAAGTGCATGAGAGCACCTAATACTGAACTGCATTTATTGGAAAGGTGTTTTGGGCATAAAGCAATGAACAGCTTCCTTCAGCCCACTGAGCAACAAATAATAGAGCTGAAAACGAAGCAGTCTTTGCTGCTCTTCCTTATCAAGAGCCTGTTTGATTTTGCAAGTGCACCACCAGCCACTGTTTCAAGAGCTTGCTCAGAGGATGCAAACAGACATTCAGATTGCCTTCAGAAACAAACTGGAGAAATACATTCTTTAGAGACAGTCTGTCTAAAAGGTATTTCTTAACTGTTAGTGATTGCTCTTAATGTATATTTTCCTGATAGTAGTAATACCTTTCAGCAGTTTGATTTCTTTCAGTCCATGCAACAATGAAATGAGTTTGCCTCCGTGTACTTGGAGTACTGGTGCTGTCATAGATGTCTGAGTGGCTGCATATATAGATAGACTTGGCTTATAATGAAGCTCTTTCTCTTGTGAGGTAAAACGCAGATACCATTTTGTTTCAAGGTGTCACATGTGGTACACTGATGTTCCAGTTACAGGGAACTTACGTTTAGAGCAAAATTTTTTTTTCGGGAAAAATAGATTCCAGTTCAGACCAGAGGGAACCAGCTTGTTCGTGGTGTTTATTTCTTAGTTGCCAGTAGATGGGATGTTTTCCCAGTCATGGCTTCGATGTGATGGCAGGATTAGCGGGCAGGCCGCAGGGCCATGGCAGGTAGCCTGCAGAGTGCTGGGGCTGAAGAATGGTGAGAGTGCACAACTTCTCTTTTTCTTACTTTTCAGTAATTGCATTTGTTGGGGTCTTTTGACCAATGAGTGGATTTAATTGTAGTCCAGAAGAGGTTTTAGTTGTCAGATGATAAAAATTACGTAGAATGTAATTGTTCTTAACATATTTTTCAGGACCCTGTTTATCTGTCCTTTTCCTTCTGACTTCTGTCTGTTTCAATCTGATTAGATTGTTGTGTTGTTTTCTGTGCATCCTCATGGGTCTGAACTTTGCCTGCCTTGGTTTCTGATTTTGCAGATTTTCCAAGATGTCGTAATTCCCCCAAAAGCCCCATATTGGATACCTAACTTTAGATCATTTCTGGTGGTCTGTATTTTAGATCATGGGTGCTTAGCACATTTTGAAGGATCTGGTTACAGCCAGGTGCTGAGTGGACCCTTTACTGCAGACTCCAAAGAGAACAAGAAAAGTTTGACCTCTCATGCAAATATATTTTGGGTCAAACTGTCCCTCAGGTTTGACTCTGAGAGATATCTGTTTTCCCTTTTCTTCTCTTTCTCTCCCAAATATTTCCTGCTGTTGTTCTTACTGTTCTTTGCTAAGAGATAAGATTGTAAACCAGTATGCTCATGGACAGGCATGGAAATGGTCCCTGCACCCAAAGAGCAGAGACCCACTGACCCATGGCAGGCCAGGTACAGTTATCCATACTCCTCTATGGGCAAAGAAAATACTTTGAGACTATCAAGCCAGTACAGTTAATGTGTGCTAAATTATCAAAGTTAAGGGTCTGGGGTTTCTCATGGCCTGAAGCAGTACACGTCCTCCCACCACATAGTTGCTGTTATAAGTGATTGATGGCCAACCAATGGTAGGAGAATGGCTTCATCACAACTTTTCGGTGTTAAGACAATTCAGCTCTTGCTAAATTGCTTAGCTTTCCAAATTCTCTATAAACATTTTGGTCACTGAGCAATGTGCATGCTTCACCATAATTTTCATGATATTCTTGATAGGACACTTTGTAATGAAATCACTTCTAAAAATGCATTTGCAGGTTGCAACCATATTTTTTAAGCGGAATAATCTTCCTCAGTTTTGTCTCCATGATTAAGCATCTGAGTTTATTTCATATATTTTGTTTTATTCAGCTTAACATAAGCAAAAGAAACAGTTCCCCAAAACCTCACTTTTTAAAAATATTTTGACATGTGATTTACTGAAGTTATCTGATGGATTTCAGAATAAATATATGTCTTCTTGCCTTCCTCTAATACTATGTGTAATAGCTGTGGCTGTCTGTATTTTTCCTTGTTGATAAGATGAAGAATGTAGACTTTCTGCCGTCTCCATTTGTTATTTGGGACAAAAAGGATAATACCTTTTCTGTAACATTTGCTACTTGCCCTATACTGCTTACAGCTTACCCCTTTTCTTTGCTGTTTGCTTGTTTCATTGGCCATATCCACGAGGCAGAATCTGTCAGTACCCAGATAATGCTGTCACTTCTGCAAACACGTTTCCCTACTGACATTTCGGTATTGATAGAGAGTATAGCTGCAGCATCAGTGCAAACTTCCCTGCCACATTGCTGCCTGGTTCTCCAGGTGGGGGTGGAAATCAGCTAGGGAGGAGGTGGGTAGAAGTCTTCTGCTTGGCTGAGGCAAGCCTCCAGTGCTGGTAGGACTGGCAGTGGAGCACTCTAGCATGGTGCACAGGGGGTTTCCCAAACCAGGGGAACCTCGGGGAGCCGAGAGAGCCGCCAGGAGCCCACAGCTCATGCAACAGCAGCTGACAGGACCTGGGTGGGCCAAGAGCAACAGTGGCCAAGCACCCCACACGTATAAAAGAAGCCCTTAGGGAGCACTGGCGACCAGGGCGTGGAGTGGCAGTTTGCATGGAAGGGTGCTGAAGCTCTGCCAGCTCGACCAGGGAGCAATGGTATCCGCCAGGCACAAAGCCATGGCCCCTCTAAGCTCTGCACCCACCACGACTGATGCAGCTTCCCAGACAGAGCTCTGGTGGAAACACGCTGCCAGCCAGGTGTCAGGCTGCGGGCTGTGCCCTGCTCTCACACCAGTACCGGGCGGCAGCAGTGAGTACACATCTGGGAGGTGCAAGAAAACTTCCTACCCTGGTACGGCCCTCAGATTATTATCCATCATTGATTTTTCAGGTAGGCAGCAATGAAGTTGCAACAAGAAGTCCGAGGGCAATCAAGAGAGACTTCAGGGCCTTGGGACGGCTGGTTAAGGGATCAGGAGCACAAGGAGTGTTCTTCTCTACCCTTCCAGTTGCAGGGAACGATGAGGGAAGAAACAGGAAGCGCCAGCGGATCAATACCTGCCTCCAAGCCTGGTGTTACCGGCAGAATTTTGGGGTTTTTGATCGTGGGTCTGTCTACACGACACCAGGCCTGCTGGTGACAGATGGGGTACGCCTGTCTGAAAGCGGGAAAAGGATCTTTGCACAGGAGTTAGCAGGGCTCATTGGAAGAGATTTAAACTAGATTTGAAGGGGTAAAGAGCTAAAACCAGGCTCACTAGAGATAAACCTGGGGGCAGCACACCAATGTTTGAGGGATGGTGTGCTAGTGAGGTCCTTCGGTCTGCCATCTCAGTGGAGGTAGGGGAAGGAGATCCATGCGGCAGCAAAGACACAAAGGTTATGGATGTGTTAGAAACCATGGAAACGCCTGACAATGGTCATGCTGGAGTTAGGGCTTCTTCCCCCCAGAAAGGTGGTGGGATCAATAGCCCAACTGAAGTGCATCTACACCAATGCACGCAGCATGGGCAACAAACGGGAGGAGCTGGAAGCCATTGTGCAGCTGGAAAACTATGATATAGTTGCCATCACGGAAACATGGTGGGATGACTCGCACAACTGGAGTGCTGCAATGGATGGCTGTAAACTCTTGAGAAGGGATAGGCAAGGAAGGAGAGGTGGTGGGGTAGACCTGTATGTTAGGGAGTGTTTTGATTGTCTAGAGCTTGATGATGGTGACGATAGGGTTGAGTGTTTATGGGTAAGAATCAGGGTGAAGGCCAACAAGGCAGATATCACGGTGGGAGTCTGTTATAGACCACCCAACCAGGATGAAGAGGCAGATGAAATATTCTATAAGCAGCTGGGAGAAGTCTCACAATCGCTAGCCCTTGTTCTCGTGGGGGACTTCAACTTACCAGATGTCTGCTGGAAATACAATACAGCAGAGAGGAAGCAGTCTAGGAGGTTCCTGGAGTGTGTGGAAGATAACTTCCTGACACAGCTGGTGAGTGAGCCAGCTAGGGAAGGCGCCCCGCTGGACCTGCTGTTTGCAAACAGAGAAGGACTTATGGGTGATGTGACGGTTGGAGGCCGTCTTGGGCATAGCGATCACAAAATATCTAGTTTTTGATTCTCAGAGAAGTGAGGAGAGGGGTTAGCAGAACTGCTGCCCTGGACTTCCGGAGGGCAGACTTTGGCCTGTTTAGGAGCCTGGTTGAGAGAGTCCCTTGGGAGGCAGTCCTGAAGGGCAAAGGGGTCCAGGAAGGCTGGACATTCTTCAAGAAGGAAATCTGAAAGGCGCAGGAGCAGGCTGTCCCCATGTGCCGAAAGACGG